>NC_041383.1:390467956-390475365 GCF_002162155.2 Triticum dicoccoides | reverse complement strand
GATCCGGTCGAGGAGGTGGAGGCGTTGGGGAAGAAGCGGTCCGGTGCGGGCGGTCTAGGACGGGGAGGTCGAGGTGGAGAGCGACGATGGCGGCTCCGGCGACGCGGTCTCGGGTGGCGGCGGCGGCGAACGCCCCAATCCAGACTGAACGGAGAGGAGGAGGGGATCGGGGCGAGGGGATCGGGGGGAGGGGAAGTGGGGACGAGTGGGGAGGGAACCGTTAGGGTTTCGGTCGCCCCAGGGGGCTATAGGCACCGGCTGGGCCGGCCTGGTTGGCCCAGAGGCCAGCTGGGCTGTGGCCCAGTGGGGGGGGGTTCTTTCCCTTTTTTTTTGTTTCATTTTCTTCTTCTTTTTTTATTCTATTTCTTTTCAGTTTTCTTTTATATTTTGTTTTATAAAATATAAAAGTTGTATCTTAAATAGTAACACTAATTATACCTCTGCCACAAAAAGGTTTAACCCCCAAATAATATAGTTTAGTATTTTATAAAATACCAACACACTTATTTATTTGTTTTACCGACAGTTTTAATTAATTGAATGCATTTAGACATTTTATAAAAATGTGGTTCCTCCACCAACATTACTTATGAATTATTTGTTACATTTAGAACATTTTAGCTTTGACTTTTGAAAACTTTAACTGTTTGACTTTATTTTGAATTTGAATTTGAATCGGTTTCGAACCAATGTGAGTTTAGCAACAGTAATCGTGGTGACGTGGCATCATTAGCAAAGGTTTACTGTAGCTTGATTATCCGGGCGTCACATAGGATTCACGACTTGCATGTCGATGAGTATGACAACCGGCAGGAGCCATAGGAGTTGTCTTTATTTTTGTATGACCTGCGTGTCATTGAAGAACGCCATGTAACTTACTTTACTTTATTGCTAAACGCGTTAGTCAAGAAGTAGAAGTAGTCGTTGGCGTGACAACTTCATGAAGACACGATGATGGAGATCATGATGATGGAGATCATGGTGTCAAGCCGGTGACAAGATGATCATGGAGCCCCGAAGATGGAGATCAATGTAGCTATATGATATTGTCCATATCATGTCACAACTATATAATTGCATGTGATGTTTATTATGTTTATGCATCTTGTTTACTTAGGACGACGGTAGTAAATAAGATGATCCCTTACAAAATTTCAAGAAGTGTTCTCTGTTGGGGAACGTTGCAGAAAATTAAAAATTTTCCTACGGTTTCACCAAGATCCATCTATGAGTTCATCTAAGCAACGAGTCTAGGGAGAGAGTTTGCATCTACATACCACTTGTAGATCGCGTGCGGAAGCTTGCAAGGTGATGATGTAGTCGTACTCGACGTGATCCAAATCACCGATGACCAGCGCCGAACGGACGGCACCTCCGCGTTCAACACACGTACGGGACGGGAGACGTCTCCTCCTTCTTGATCCAGCAAGGGGGAAGGAGAGGTTGATGAAGATCCAGCAGCACGACGGCGTGGTGGTGGATGCAGGGCGTCACAGCAGCAGGGCTTCGCCGAGACTACGAGGGAGAGACGTAACGGGGGGAGGTGGAGGCGCCAGGGGCTGGTCTGTGAAGTCCCTCCTCTCCCCCACTATATATAGGGGTGCCAGGGGGGGCGCCGGCCCTAGTAGATGAGATCTACTAGGGGGGCGGCGGCCTAGGGGAGGTTTCCCTCCCCCCCAAGGCACCTAGGGGTGCCTTCCACCACTAGGACTCCTCCTAGGGGGAAACCCTAGGCGCATGGGCCTATAGGGGCTGGTGCCCTTGGCCCATGATGGCCAAGGCGCACCCCCTACAGCCCATGTGGCCCCCCGGGACAGGTGGCCCCACCCGGTGGACCCCCGGGACCCTTCCGGTGGTCCCGGTACAATACCGATAACCCCGAAACTTGTCCCGATGCCCGAAATAGCACTTCATATATATAATTCTTTACCTCCGGACCATTCCTGAACTCCTCGTGACGTCCGGGATCTCATCCGGGACTCCGAACAACATTCGGGTTTCTGCATATACATATCTTCATAACCCTAGCGTCACCGAACCTTAAGTGTGTAGACCCTACGGGTTCGGGAGACATGCAGACATGACCGAGACGCTCTCAGTCAATAACCATCAGCGGGATCTGGATACCCATGATGGCTCCCACATGCTCCTCGATGTTGTCATCGGATGAACCACTATGTCGAGGATTCGATCAAACCCTGTATGCAATTCCCTTTGTCAATCGGTACGTTACTTGCCCGAGACTCGATCGTCGGTATCCCAATACCTTGTTCAGTCTCGTTGCCGGCAAGTCACTTTACTCGTACCGTAATGCATGATCCCGTGTCCAACACCTTGGTCACATTGAGCTCATTATGATGATGCATTACCGAGTGGGCCCAGAGATACCTCTCCGTCATACGGAGTGACAAATCCCAGTCTCGATCCGTGTCAACCCAACAGCTACTTTCGGAGATACCTGTAATGCACCTTTATAGTCACCCAGTTAGGTTGTGACGTTTGATACACCCAAGGCACTCTTACGGTATCCGGGAGTTACACGATCTCATGGTCGAAGGAAGAGATACTTGACACTTGCAAAGCTCTAGCAAAACGAACTACACGATCTTTTATGCTATGCTTAGGATTGGGTCTTGTCCATCACATCATTCTCCTAATGATGTGATCCCGTTATCAACGACATCCAATGTCCATAGTCAGGAAACCATGACTATCTGTTGATCACAACGAGCTGGTCAACTAGAGGCTTACCAGGGACATAGTGTGGTCTAAGTATTCACATGTGTATTACGATTTCCGGATAATACAGTTATAGCATGAATAAAAGACAATTATCATGAACAATGAAATATAATAATACTTTTATTATTGCCTCTAGGGCATATTTCCAACATTCTCCCCTAACTGTGCACCGTTGCTACAGTTCGTCGCTTCTAAGCACCACGTGATGATCGGGTGTGATGGATTCTTACGTTCACATACAACGGGTGTAAGACAGTTTTACATAGCGAAAACACTTAGGGTTAACTTGACGAGCCTAGCATGTGCAGACATGGCCTTGGAACACGGAGACCGAAAGGTCGAACACGAGTCATATGGAAGATACGATCAACATGAAGATGTTCACCGACGATGGCTAGTCCGTCTCACGTGATGATCGGACACGGGCTAGTCGACTCGGATCGTGTAACACTTAGATGACCAAAGGGATGTCAAATCTGAGTGGGAGTTCATAATTTGATTAGAACTTAATTATCATGAACTTAGTCTAAAACCTTTGCAAATATGTCTTGTAGATCAAATGGCCAACGCTCATGTCAACATGAACTTCAACGCGTTCCTAGAGAAAACCAAGCTGAAAGATGATGGCAGCAACTATACGGACTGGGTCCGGAACCTGAGGATCATCCTCATAGCTGCCAGGAAACAATATGTCCTAGAAGGACCGCTAGGTGACGCTCCCGTCCCAGAGAACCAAGACATTATGAATGCTTGGCAGTCTCGTGCTGATGATTACTCCCTCGTTCAGTGCGGCATGCTTTACAGCTTAGAACTGGGGCTCCAAAAGCATTTTGAGCATCACGGAGCATATGAGATGTTCGAAGAGCTGAAACTAGTTTTTCAAGCTCACGCCCGGGTCGAGAGATATGACATCTCCGACAAGTTCTATAGTTGTAAGATGGAGGAAAATAGTTCTGTCAGTGAGCACATACTCAAGATGTCTGGGTTGCACAACCGTATGACCCAGCTGAATATTAACCTCCCTGATGAGGCAGTCATTGACAGAATCCTTCAGTCGCTCCCACCAAGCTACAAGAGCTTTGTGATGAACTACAACATGCAGGGGATGGAAAAGACCATTCCTGAAGTGTTCTCGATGCTGAAGTCAGCAGAGCCTGAAATCAAGAAAGAACATCAAGTGTTGATGGTCAATAAGACCACTAAGTTCAAGAAGGGCAAGGGTAAGAAGAACTTCAAGAAGGACGGCAAGGAGGTTACCGCGCCCGGTAAGCCAGTTGCCGGGAAGAAGTCAAAGAATGGACCCAAGCCTGAGACTGAGTGCTTTTATTGCAAGGGGAAGGGTCACTGGAAGCGGAACTGCCCCAAATACTTAGCGGATAAGAAGGCCGGCAACACCAAAGGTATATTTGATATACATGTAATTGATGTGTACCTTACCAGTACTCGTAGTAACTCCTGGGTATTTGATACCGGTGTCGTTGCTCATATTTGTAACTCACAGCAGGAGCTGCGGAATAAACGGAGACTGGCGAAGGACGAGGTGACGATGCGCGTCGGGAATGGTTCCAGAGTCGATGTGATCGCCGTCGGCACGCTGCCTCTACATTTACCTACGGGATTAGTTTTGAACCTTAATAATTGTTATTTAGTGCCAAGTTTGAGCATGAACATTGTATCTGGATCTCGTTTAATACGAGATGGCTACTCATTTAAGTCTGAGAATAATGGTTGTTTGATTTATATGAGAGATATGTTTTATGGTCATGCTCCGATGGTCAATGGTTTATTCTTAATGAATCTCGAGCATAATATTACACATGTTCATAGTGTAGATGCCAAAAGATGTAAAGTTGATAACGATAGTCCCACATACTTGTGGCACTGCCGCCTTGGTCACATTGGTGTCAAGCGCATGAAGAAGCTCCATGCTGATGGACTTTTGGAGTCTCTTGATTATGAATCGGTTGACACATGCGAACCATGCCTCATGGGCAAAATGACCAAGACTCCGTTCTTCGGAACAATGGAGCGAGCAACCAACTTGTTGGAAATCATACATACCGATGTGTGCGGTCCAATGAGCGTTGAGGCTCGCGGAGGATATCGTTATGTTCTCACTCTAACTGATGACTTAAGTAGATATGGGTATGTCTACTTAATGAAACACAAGTCTGAGACCTTTGAAAAGTTCAAGGAATTTCAGAATGAGGTGGAGAATCAACGTGACCGAAAGATAAAGTTCCTACGATCAGATCGTGGAGGAGAATATTTAAGTCACGAATTTGGCACACACTTAAGGAAATGTGGAATCGTTTCACAACTCACGCCGCCTGGAACACCTCAGCGAAACGGTGTGTCCGAACGTCGTAATCGCACACTATTGGATATGGTGCGGTCTATGATGTCTCTTACCGATTTACCGCTATCATTTTGGGGATACGCTCTAGAGACAGCTACATTCACTTTAAATAGGGCACCGTCTAAATCCGTTGAGACGACACCGTATGAATTATGGTTTGGGAAGAAACCTAAGCTGTCGTTTCTAAAAGTTTGGGGATGCGATGCTTATGTCAAGAAACTTCAACCTGAAAAGCTCGAACCCAAGTCGGAAAAATGCGTCTTCATAGGATACCCTAAGGAAACTATAGGGTATACCTTCTACTTAAGATCCGAAGGCAAGATCTTTGTTGCCAAAAACGGATGCTTTCTGGAAAAAGAGTTTCTCTCGAAAGAAGTAAGTGGGAGGAAAGTAGAACTCGATGAAGTACTACCTCTCGAACGGGAGAGTGGTGCAGCTCAGGAAAATGTTCCTGTGATGCCCAAACCAACTGAAGAGGAAACCAATGATGATGATCAAGGTACTTCGGATCAAGTTGCTACTGAACTTCGTAGGTCCACAAGGACACGTTCCGCACCAGAGTGGTACGGCAACCCTGTCCTGGAAATCATGTTGTTAGACAACGGTGAACCTTCGAACTATGAAGAAGCGATGGCGGGCCCAGATTCCAACAAATGGCTAGAAGCCATGAAATCCGAGATAGAATCCATGTATGAAAACAAAGTATGGACTTTGACTGACTTGCCCGATGATCGGCGAGCGATAGAAAACAAATGGATCTTTAAGAAGAAGACGGACGCGGATGGTAATGTCACCATCTATAAAGCTCGACTTGTCGCTAAGGGTTATCGACAAGTTCAAGGGATTGACTACGACGAGACATTCTCTCCCGTAGCGAAGCTTAAGTCCGTCCGAATCATGTTAGCAATTGCCGCATACTATGATTATGAGATATGGCAGATGGGCGTCAAAACGGCATTCCTTAACGGGCATCTTAAGGAAGAGCTGTATATGATGCAGCCGGAAGGTTTTGTCGATCCTAAGAACGCTAACAAAGTATGCAAGCTCCAGCGATCCATTTATGGGCTGGTCCAAGCATCTCGGAGTTGGAATATTCGCTTTGATGAGATGATCAAAGCGTTTGGGTTTATGCAGACTTATGGAGAAGCCTGCGTTTACAAGAAAGTGAGTGGGAGCTCTGTAGCATTTCTCATATTATATGTGGATGACATACTCTTGATGGGAAATAATATAGAATTTCTGGACAGCATTAAGGCCTACTTGAACAAATGTTTTTCAATAAAGGACCTTGGATAAGCTGCTTATATATTAGGCATCAAGATCTATAGAGATAGATCGAGACGCCTCATAGGTCTTTCACAAAGCACATACCTTGATAAGATTTTGAAAAAGTTCAAAATGGATGAGTCCAAGAAAGGGTTCTTGCCTATGTTACAAGGTGTGAGATTGAGCTCAGCTCAGTCACCGACCACGGCAAAAGATAAAGAAGAGATGAGTGTCATCCCCTATGCTTCAGCCATAGGATCTATTATGTATGCCATGCTGTGTACCAGACCTGATGTAAACCTTGCCGTAAGTTTGGTAGCAAGATACCAGAGTAATCCCGGCAAGGAACACTGGACAGTGGTCAAGAATATCCTGAAGTACCTGAAAAGGACAAAGGACATGTTTCTCGTTTATGGAGGTGACGAAGAGCTCGTCGTAAAGGGTTACGTCGACGCTAGCTTCGGCACAGATCTGGATGACTCTTAAGTCACAAACCGGATACGTGTATATGTTGAATGGTGGAGCAGTAAGCTGGTGCAGCTGCCAGCAGAGCGTCGTGGCGGGATCTACATGTGAAGCGGAGTACATGGCAGCCTTGGAGGTAGCGCATGAAGCTATTTGGGTGAAAGAGTTCATCACTGACCTAGGAGTCATACCCAATGCGTCGGGGCCAATCAAACTCTTCTGTGACAACACTGGAGCTATTGCCCTTGCCAAGGAGCCCAGGTTTCACAAGAAGACCAGGCACATCAAGCGTCGTTTCAACTCCATCCGTGAAAATGTTCAAGATGGAGACATAGAAATTTGCAAAGTACATACGGATCTGAATGTCGCAGATCCGCTGACTAAACCTCTCTCGCGAGCAAAACATGATCAACACCAGAACTCTATGGGTGTTCGATTCATCACAATGTAACTAGATTGGTGACTCTAGTGCAAGTGGGAGACTGTTGGAAATATGCCCTAGAGGCAATAATAAAAGTATTATTATATTTCATTGTTCATGATAATTGTCTTTTATTCATGCTATAACTGTATTATC
>NC_041383.1:390459541-390467008 GCF_002162155.2 Triticum dicoccoides | reverse complement strand
GCCCTTTCCCCTATATATAGAGGGGTGAGGGGAGGGCTGCAACACACCACAAGCCAAGGCGCAGCCCCTCCCCTCCCCAACACCTCTCCTCCTCCGTACGTGCTTGGCGAAGCCCTGTCAGAATACTGCCGCATCAACTGCACCACGCCGTCGTGCTGCCGTTGGAGCTGCCTTCCTCAACCTCTCCTTCCTCCTTGCTGGATCAAGACGGAGGAGACGTCTCCCGTCCCGTACGTGTGTGGATCCAAATCACGTTCGAGTACGACTCCATCATCACCATCCCCTTGGCAAGCTTCCGCTCGTGATCTACAAGTGGTATGTAGATGCAAACTCTCTCCCTTGACTCGTTGCTTAGATGAACTCATAGATGGATCTTGGTGAAACCGTAGAAATTTTTTTAATGTTCTGCAACGTTCCCCAACACCTTGCGCCATCCACCCTTTTAGCATGCCTCATGACCCTTTATTCCCTCGCAAACCTAAGCACGTAGTCGCTGACACCTTTGATCTAGCCCTCATAAACCCTAGATCAAAACTAAGGATCAAGCTTATCAACGAATGGAATTGGTGTGAGAAGGAGGATGCGTCAAGATTGATCGGATAAGAAGAGCAAGACCCTTCAAGGTTCAGCACTGCAACTATACAAGTGACTATATATTTCCCTCTAAAAAACCTCCTAAGTAAATTTCGTGTGTTGAAGATTTACATGCTCTATATATTTACCTCTCATATATGTTCCATACATGCAAGCTAGATAGTAGGTTAGCCATGAAAAGAAGCGGGATACAACTAGCATTGATGTGTATGCTTTTTGCTCTATATTTAGTGTTAAAACTCTATAAAACCCATATAAACTTGTGGCGTGGATACAAAATATCTTATTTGAGTAAATCTAGTAGAATCCTCGGTTCCACAACTCGATTTTGTCGAAGGAAAATCAATCTGACTCCAAATCCCGACTCTGACTACCTTGTCACGGACAAGCCCACATCCCACACAAACTGGAATTGTTGGGTCATTAAGAAAGACGCAAGGCCGGAACCGGCAACCACGGCAGGAACCAACCCCGTATGATGACAACGGGTACGGGCAGCAACCCAGGCCGGGCAACACCAGTCAAATATAGTTCCCTCCAAAAGTGAAGGACGTTAACATGATTTATGCCTCCCATGTCACCAAAAAGGAGCGGAAGTGTGTGCTCCGCAAGGTATACGTCGTGGAGCTCATAGAACCAAAGTATAATCCGTGGTCAGAAATTCCGATCACATTCAATCATCAAGATCACCCGATGAGTGTCCGCCATGGTAGAAACACGTCATTGGTCCTCGATCCAATGTTGATGGCTTCCACCTAACCAGGGTCCTCATGGACGGCGGTAGCAGCCTCAACCTGATATACGCCGACACATTAAAAAAGATGCAGCTCGACTCTGCCCAGTAAGACCAAATTCAAGGGAATCATCCCCAGCATGGAGGCCCGTGTACTGGCAGGGTCACGCTTGATTTAGTATTCGGCACCCTTGATAACTACCATATCGAGGACCCCAGCTTCGACGTAGTCCCTTTTAGGAGTGGCTACCATGCACTGCTCGAATGGACGACATTGACATCATTTCATGTCCCACACTACGTGTATATGAAACTGAAGATGTCAGACCCTAAGGGCGTCATCACAATCTGCGGCAATGCAGAACGATCGCTCCAAACCAAGGAGCAGACCACCGCATTTGAGGTCGAAGCTCAAGCTGACGAGGAGTTATTTAGAACCAAGGTCAGGCTAGACGATTCTAACCCCACAAAGTGTCTTAGGACAACACCTGATAACTCTATCGGTAACCCTGACACACATTAGATACACTTTGAGGACCGGCCAATGGCTACCTCTGCTGGATCTGACCTAGACCCCAAATAGGAAGGCGTGCTCCACGACCTCCAACGTGAGAATGGGGATGCTTTTCCTCAGCACTAAACAAATGTGCCATAAACCCCATGGGAGTCGGCGAAGCACACCCCTAACATGGTACACGGCCCGAGGCCAGAAGAATGGGCATCATGATTTATGACAGACCTCGAAGCCTAGGCATTAGGCTTTGGGCAAAAAAAAACCTCCAAGCTATCCCTGGTCGGTTTGATCCAAGATGTCCAAATTTCAGACAGGGTGTCAAACCCAGTCATGGTATAAAGCAGGTATAAACCCTGGTACCATTTCATTAAAATCGCAATCAGCACATGCCTAAAGGAATCACTTCCCTGTGACATATCGGACAAGTATTCAGTATAACGCTCAGGCACTATATCCTTGGCTTTCTGGACACATACTCTGTACATCACCAGTGCAACCTCATGGGGCCTAGTCGGGGCTTGGCCTCCCCCACCGTTTCCCATGATCGTCCTCACTTCCCTTCCATGCCCTTTGGGCTACGGAATGCATCGGATGCCTATCAATGGCAGATTAGGTCACCATATGTGGACCCCCTGCCCTGAATCCGTCGAATTTGACTCCATCGGTCCTCACGAACGGCGTACCTACCGGCGCAACGCCGGTGAACTGGCAAGGAGGTGTGGTTGTTCGTCGGTGGCATAGTCACGGAGTTCATGAGCGGGAGAGGTTAGTGTTCAATCCCTAACAACCGCCTTGTATAACCGCCCAAACTAGATGGGCCAACGAAAGGCTGCCGAAAGGCCGAGGAGGATGGAGATAAGTCCCATGAGGCACGTGGCATGCATGAAAAATGGTGAGTCCTTGGTGTGGAAGAGACCCCATGTTGCTCAAAGGATTGCAACAAGGGCCATGTTGCAAAACTGGGCTATGGTTTGGGTTGCTTCGGGTTGTCTGATGCGCGCGGAGAGATCAGCAGGGTGAACATAGGTGTTTCCGTTCAATTAGCGGGTACAGAAGCAAACCTTTACGTTTTCATGTCCAACATCCACGCCCGTTTTTACCAAGAACGAGAGCTTGGAATTTTCTACTGGTTGTACCATCACCGGCACCGTCAAGAGATACAATCAAGAGCGCAGCTGGCAAAAAGTTACAAATAACAGCAAAAATCTTGCAGCACCCCTAAAAACTGTAACTTTTGGCAGCGAACTGTCCGGTAAGATCCAGGGTTTATACCAGTGCTGTCAGTAACGAACTGTAACTTTGGCAGGAAATGACAAAGCACATTTAGTGATCTAAACACTCTTATATTAGTTTACAGAGGGAGTACTAGATTACTAGAGGCGTGTCCCTAAACAACTCAGCCGTCGCGCCATTGGACGCGCGTGCGGACAGGACACCAAGCCGCCCTTGCAATTTCGTTCCATGCGTCACCTTCGTCTTCCTCCTCCCCGTCCCTTTCTCCTCGACGAAACATGTCGCCATTAGATGCGACTTGTTAGTGCACCCACTACATATATAACAAAGCTGCAGTCACCAATCGAGCTGCATCATTTGGTAGGGAGAGCTTAGAAGGAGGAGAAGAGCATATACCTACCTTTGTCTGTCTGGGTCTGGGGTAGCCAACCAAGGAGGGAGGGAGGATGCAGCGGTATACCACTAGGGACATATGGGAGATGGAGGACCGCCAGAGCCCGCGCATGGGTTGCAGCGTCGTCCTCGGCGTTGACGGTGGCGCCAGCAACACCGTCTGCGTCTGCATCCCGGCCGCCATGCCCTTCGCCGACCCGCTCCCCGTCCTCGCCCGCGCTGTCGCCGGATGCTCCAACCAGAACTCCGTAGGAGGTACTCCTAGCACCACCATCCCCACCTGGCATCCAACGATCACATCAACGCTGGCCTGGCCTGGATTCCACCTGATAATTTTTTTTGGCTTGAAATTCTTCAGAGGACAAGGCGAGGGAGACGCTGGAGCGAGTGATGGCGCAGGCTCTCCACAAGGCTCGCCGGAGACGATCAAACGTGTGCGCGGTCTGCTTGGCCGTGGCCGGCGTCAACCACCCCATCGACCAGCACAGAATGCTGGACTGGCTCAGGTGCTTATCTGTTACTCCCTTCGTTCCAAATTACTCGTCGTGGTTTTAGTTCATGAACTAAAACCACGACGAGTAATTTGTAACGGAGGGAGTACCTGCTGCCAAGAAATCCGCAGGGGAAACTGAAATTAACATCTGCCTGTTCCAGGGAGATTTTCCCCAGCCATGTGAAGCTGTTCGTGGAGAACGACGCAGTGGCGGCACTGGCCAGCGGCACCATGGGCAAGCTCCACGGTTGCGTGCTCATCGCAGGGACAGGGACAATAGCCTACGGTTTCACCAGTGACGGCAGGGAAGCTCGGGCAGCTGGTGCAGGGCCGGTCCTAGGTGACTGGGGAAGGTTGGACACACACCTCTAACTTCTTCTCTATCTTTTAACTCCATGGTAGCACTATATCTTTTAAGCGGAGGAAACTGGTTAAGAAGCAACTACTGAAGCTGATTTCTGGTTGTTGCGGCACTATATATTGCAGTGGCTATGGGATTTCAGCACAAGCATTGACAGCAGTTGTGAGGGCCTATGATGGCAGGGGTCCTGAAACAGTACTCACAAACAACATCCTTGACTTCCTTGGACTCGCATCGCCGGATGAACTGATAGGGTAAATATCCTTTTGAATCGACCAATTTGTTTGATTTTACTTCATGTGAAAACAAGTGCAAGTCTGTTTCAGTTACTTGGCTCTTAAAGAGTTCGGTTACCAATTGAAAAACCCTACTAAAATAGCCGTATGCTGACACTATGTTAGCTGAAGCAAAATGTTGACTAAGATTGGAGAGCACCAAATGAAAAACTGCAATAATATGCTACCATGAAAATTGCAACAACTGCTTACCTATTCACTTTTTTCATGGCAGTTGGACATATGAAGACCAATCTTGGGCACGCATCGCTGACATTCTCCCTGTTGTGGTACAATCTGCCGAAGCCGGCGATGAAGTAGCAAACAAGATCTTGCACAATTCAGTTGGTGAACTAGCTTCCAGTGTCAAGACTGTAGTGCAGAGACTTGCGCTGAGTGGGGAAGGTGAAATAGGGACTTCCTTCTGAATGACATGCATAACAGGCCTTGCCACAAACATATAGGCCACTTGCCATAAAAAATGGCAAATAGAAAATAAATTCCGTGTCCTCACAAAAAATTGAATGTCTTAATCCTCTGTATTTGCTTATCTCCGGAACAAAGATTTCAACATGTTTCTGACCTTCTAATTTTGCAGACGGAAAAGATCTATTCCCTCTTGTTATGGTCGGTAAAGTTCTTGAGGCAAACAAGAGGTGGGACATTGGAAAGGAAGTGATAAATTGTGTTACCAAGACTTATCCAGGGGCATATCCAATACATCCCGAGGTGAGCCAGACTATAAACACACCATGTATCTACCATAATGCCTTTTTGGAAATATTCTGCCGATTCCGCCATCTCTAATTAAATGATTGATGTGAAAAAACATGTCAGAGAAGATTTTAGTTGCATCAGGAATAAAGTTAAGCATTAGTTTAAAAAGTTGAAGAAATGGTGTTGAGCTCAGGAATGAATTTCTTCAGATCCTGAGACAAAGGTCCAAAATAATTCTCATAGAAAGCTTATGTTTGTTTCTACCTGCAGGTGGAACCAGCTGTTGGTGCAGCATTACTAGCATGGAATGCTATAGCAAGTGAATTGGATGGTGATCTTAGGGCTGCTGCTTAAAGTGCTCAGCACTTATTTCTCCTACCACATTCATGTAAATTATGTTTGTGTCACACTATCACCTAGTGTTTTGCATTTGTTGTAGCAAGTTATTTTGAATGTGTTGTAATGTCTTAAAGAAGGTTTATATCTCAAATATGTGAAAAGGGAAAGAAAGTATACTAGTTTAGCTGAAGGTTTTTTCGACAGAAAAGTTGCAAAAAAAAAAAGAAATGTAGATGATTTTGTCCTCTGTTAGATCTTGCTCCGAATGACCTAAAGTTCAGTACGACACGTGCTGAAAGATACTCCCTTCGTCCCAAAATAAGTGTGGCTGACTTGATACAACTCTGGGTGGTTCACAAATACGACCAGTAAGCATAACATCACTTGACTCAGACTAAGACAAATGTTGCTCAAGCAAACATGACTGCAGTGACTAGTACGCACAAACAGAACATAACATTTATATCCCACGTAGAGTCGAAATGACTAACAAAAATGTTAATTAGAGGGCGCTACTTTCAACAGTCATCAGCCGCCAAGAATTCTTGCAACAAAATACTTTACCCGGATGCCCGAAAGAGAGACATATAGGTACTTCAAAGTGAACAAAATAAGCCAAATGGCAGGCACTTGCCTCAAATGCGGTCAATTATTGCTCAGGCAAACATCAAAACAATGACAGTCATATCAATCAACCACATACATTGCTCAGGTACATGTTAACTATGTAACTTCAACAACTTATTAATAAATAAAAAAGCACTTCTATCATGACTAACAACTAGACAACTTGGTACATTTCGAAATACAATCATTTGTTGAAACAATAGCTTCCTCCACAATCACCCAAGATGGTACATCAGTATATTACATATAGGATTATTATGGCCATTAGTAAAACTACTCCCTCCGTCCCATAATGTAAGACGTTTTTTGACACTACACTACATTATGGGACGGAGGGAGTAGAATTTTAATAAAAGGGGGAAAAAACTAAGGTACACCGCGTTTATGTATCGTGATGTTAGGGGGAAAAACTACAGGATAAACAATACATGTCATATAAGAACACCCTCATGTATATACAAATTGCCGGCAAAAATACTATCACCCTCTCATATTATATGAATTAAGCATGCCGTAAATGTCATTCAATATTCCCCCGCAAAAAGATGACATTCAATATTCACATATACATACACAATACAATATGTGAATATACCATCTGCAGAGTGGCAAACTATGAAACAACTGAACAAAGTATTCACATTTTGTTTAGCCATATGCGTATAGAAATCAGAAAGCTATGCGCAGTGCACCTAGCTTCTATTTATAACCCCTGGCTTTCAACATTCAGTCTGATAGACTCATACAACTTCATAATAGCCAATTTGGTCAGATACTTTTAGTAGGATATTGTTTACTCCATCATGACTTCAATAGCTTTCTAGCACCTCCTAAGCCTCTCCCAACAAAATTTAGAACCTACATATCTGTGAAATGCCAAAGGTAAATCAATTGTAAGCACCAATCAGCCTTCATACACATAATCAGTTGTGATGGAACATAAATGATGAGTTAATGACTAAAATTTAGAGCAGTGATTTATTAGGACTTGAGTCCACAGTGGCGGAGCCAGAAAAAATTGGTTAGGGGGGGCAACTGAGGCTAAAACAGGTTGGGGAGGGCCAACAATGAGCTTTTAGCAGCAAATGATCACTAAACATGTACTGTTCATAAGCAAATTAGCAGTAAATCACCACTGTGTAACCCTAAGGCACTGGTCATACATTGTCTATTCAAAAAGTGTGGCAG
>NC_041383.1:390458290-390459434 GCF_002162155.2 Triticum dicoccoides | reverse complement strand
ACAAAAGCCTTGTCTTTGGACTCAATGATAGAAGAAGAGTTTATACAAGAAAACAGACGAGCACACCCGATGTTACAACACAACGCTACTAAACGCCAGCAGTATCAACAGCCGGGAACAACGCAGCTAGGCCGCTTGCGCCCGTCGTTGCCCAATGTCTGGCTTCCATCCTAATCGTGTCAAGGAGGCTAGATAGGATGAGTTGGGCGCTGACGGAGATGGCTGCATTGTGGTGCTTCTAGATGCACCAAGCCACCAGCATGATGGCACGACGTGCCCTTTCGGGCCAAGGTCTGGAGTGAGAGGCAAGTAGCCAGCCACCAGTCCACGAAGATATCCCCTGCCTCGGGAGGTCGAGCCGTCAATCGGACCTAGAAAAGCACCTCGTCTCCATAGTCTGATCCCCTGCCACACCGTGTGCGTGAAGGAGCAGCCTGTGAGTGTTGAAATATATTGCCCGCCTCTCTACATCAGTTCAGACTTTTGGATGAACTAGCTGAAGCATGAATTCAAAATGGTATCAGAGCCAAGAGGTCTTGAGTTCAAGACTCTGCCAACGCAGTATTAAATAAAAAAGATTATGCGGTCGTCGATCCCACATCTAAGGACTAAAACAGCCTAGACGTGAGGGGTGTTAAGCTTCACAAACCAGCCAACGCAAACAAAAGTCCGAACTGGTGGAAAGGGCTAGGCAATCCACATATATACTTTAACACCCCGTCTCACGTGTGACGCGGGAAGTTAACATGTGGATAGACTCAGAGGTATGGCTCAAGAGGCCTATATGTGGACACAAATGGGGGCAACAACAATTTTTGGATAATTGCGAAAGCCGGGATTTGAACTCAAGACCTTAGCTCTGATACCATGTTAAGCTTCATGCACTAACCAACACAACCAAAAGTCTGAATTGATGGAAAGGGCTAGGCAATCCAGATATACAACAAGGGGGAGTGTTGAAATATATTGCCCGCCTCTCTACATCAGTTCGGATTTTTGGATGAACTGGCCGGAGCATGAATTCAATAGTGAGGAGATGAGCCATCGTCTCCATAGTCTGATCAGATATGACGCAACAGGGTGCTGCTGCAGACCACGGCGCGCCAGGCGCTCGGAGTCCAGCAACGATCTGGGCAAGCCATTC
>NC_041383.1:390451030-390458086 GCF_002162155.2 Triticum dicoccoides | reverse complement strand
AAAGAGGGTGACGTAGCAACTCCTGAATGTATACTGGCAGTCGAGTGTCCAACGCCACTGGAGTACATCCGGGAAGGTGGAAAGTTGCACCAAGCGCACTAGCCACCAGAACCGGATGTATTGCCATAGGGCTTCCTGAATGTCACATAGGGCTCACGGCGCCCCTGATGTCACATAACCAATAGGGGACGCGAATAGCTTTCTGTCACATGGGAAAATATCATACGGAAACCAACATTCGATGGAAACCAGTGAAAACCATGAGAAAAAGATGTTTTGAAGTTCTGAAAAAATCTCAAAAAAATATGGGATATTAAGAGGGTGATGTTCTATAGCCATGCAAAATTTCAAGTTCAAATATTTTAATGGATGTGAGCTATGAAAAAGACAAAATCAGCATTGAATAGTGCCAAACAGTAACATCACTATTCATTGCTGCATTTATCTTTTTCCTAGTTCGCATCCCATAATGTGTTTTTACTTGAAATTTCACATGACAATAGAATATCATCCTCTTAACATCCCACACTTTTCCAGATTTTGCGAAACTTTCATACATGGTTTCCATGAAGTTTTCTTTGAATGTTGGTTTCCGTATGATATTTTGAGCCACATAGGAACAACCAATAGGGGACGCTCTTTGGGCACGCTTCAGGGCTGCACATGAACTTCGGGATTTTGAGGTGACTAAACGAATCTACAGTAGCATGCCACACATTCATCCTGACAGATTAGAGAATGTTGCTAGCTGGTTATGATTAATAATCATATTTGGCCCATACAAGCAGTTAACAAGTTTCAGTGTAATATATGAATATTAAGTACCTACCAGTTAATGATAAGTTAGTTTCAAATGGATATCTATAGGAAATCTAATCAATTGGGTTGGAGTGTTCACTTGAATGTACAACTTGAACACATCCATTTAGTGCAAGATAAGAAAGGTTATCTCACCTAGCAGCTCCAACTTATGTTGTATCTTGTAAGTCATCCCTTTGTTTATTCCGTAGACCTGCAACAAGCTTGCATGTCTTCAAGAAAGCACCCAGTAACTGCACAAAAGGCATTAACTATGAGTAAGATTCTTCCCATCTTCTTTCTTAGAAAATGGAAGATGTATTCTCTCCAGCATCTGCATCACTGATGCACAGAACAAGTATTCTTCTGACTACTAAATACTAATGATCTATCATCATAATGCACATATATAGAAGTATCGAAGCACAGAAACCAATTATTTGGAACTTTCACATATAACAGGCATAAACATGCAGGTGACCACAGGAGGTGCAAAATTCAATCACATTAGGTATCCAAAGGAAGTGATTTACATTCAAAGAAACAGCTCAAGGAGTAGAAATTTAAGTATGTACAGACCAGGGTAGATGAGTAAGTTAGAATTGGCCACATGACCCACATACCCCAGGATACTGCTGAAAGACAGGAGAATAATGCTCGAGAGTCGCATATATCTTTTGCGCAATACTTAGGAGTGCAGTAACCTTGTTTTCCAAAATGTCAACCTGAATCGAGTGGACAAACACTTAAAGAGGTTATAATATGAATTGAGTATACATGTGTTACTGCAGTCAAGCAGAAGCATACTCAAACAAAGAACATAAAATGTATCCCAATCAAAATTCAAAGATATCAGCAAACTCACTTGCATGCTGACAACAAACAATGTTCTTGTTTGCCAAATAATTGCAAACCCTCTTTAACAGTCACAGGATGAACATGATTATGTAACCATCTACGAGTTTTACCGTCCGATGCTCAAATAATCAAAAATAATAATAAAAATCAGGAATGTAGCTCAGAAAAGATCAAATTAACTTGATGCAGCTAATAAAAACACGGGTTTATCTGACAAATGGATGAGCATAGCTTGCACTGAGTGTTTGGATAGGCTTAACTTTGGCTTATAACCCAAAATCACAAAACTAAGGTTCTTTTTTGGCTTATAAGCCAAACTCCAAAAGCCAAAGTTAAGCCCAACCAAACACCCCCTAAAGCGTCTTTGCCTGTATCATGCAGCCTTCCAATCGGGATAATTCGCTGTCTACTTGATTATAGCCATAAATAAGAAGTGCCCTTTTTTGCGGGGATAAGAAATGCCCTTATGAATTAGATACCTCTCAAAATAAGACCAATTGGAAAGGATTGGTCCCTTGTTTAAAAAGAAACATTAGATATGACCAGAAAAGAAATACCTCGGCTTCAGCTTTCCGAAGCTCGGACCGTGTTCTGTCTAGCATTTGCTTATATGAGAGGCCCTTCTTTGTTAGTACTATTGCCTGTTGAACCACATGGTTGCATTGATCCCTCAGATCATCTGACCTGAATTCAGCAATACTCATATCAAATTGTGTGAGAATCAACAATATGGATTATATTCAGAAGATAGATGCACATACCTTCTCTCATTTCCTTCGATGTCTCCTGAAATTTTATGTTCAATCTCCACAAATTCTTTTGATAAATCCATAATAGATACCATAATGAAATCTAGTTGTATTATGTGCTCATTTTTACCTAGAAATCCATTGTATTCCAACTTTTTTGTTTCAACTTCCTGTAAGGTAGTTGAGGCAATCTCTATAGTCGGGCTCGGTTTGACGAGCTCCTTATCCTCCATACTCTGCTCACAACTCTCGTATGATCTTGCTGATACATGAGGCTCCATCTCGATATCACGAAGTGTCATTTCGTCGCTCTCTTGCTTGGTTAGCTCTGGATTTTCATGATCATTTTCAATGAAGTGTTCCTTTTCTAGTAACAACAACTTTTCTGTTAACTTCTGATTTTCTTCATTAGCTAAACACAATGCCTTCTCCCTTTCTGAGAGTTTAGCTTCAAGTGAGGACACTTCTGCTTGAGAATTCCGTGAGGCATCTTCCATGCTGGTCCTACAGTCGTCAACAAAATTTCTTGTCACAGTTCGGTAGACTTCGTCTCTAATAGTGCTTTCAACATAGAGATCGTCATAGTCTCCTTTAATGGTGTCGACTTGTCTCATAATTTGTTCTTCAAGTGACAATCGAAGTGATATTTCCCTCCTGGCATCAGATATCTGGCACGATAATCCCTTAATATCATTCATCTTTTCTGCAAGCAAACCGCTAAGGTGCTGGTTTTCAAGGTATAGTGAATCAATTTTATTATTCAATCTGCAATTTTCCTCAAGTGCCTCGCTAGTGCTACAAACTGTAGGTGCCTTTATGGTACTAGAAATGATTGTGTCAACCCTTGAAATGATGTCAGGAACTTTCTTTCTTAGATGCTCAAATTCTAGATCATGCTTAAGATCTAATGACGCCTTCTCTCGTTTGAATTTGAACAGCTCTTCCGTTTTATCTTGTAAGTACAATTCATGCAACCTCTTTAATTTACTAATCTCAGATCTGAAGTAGTTTATGATTTCTTCCCCAGTTGAACCCCTGAGATGCCGAAAGTCAGATTTTTCAGAAATTACTTCTCTGGGACTTACAGATCTCTGTGTTGCAGACTTCTTGGTTTCCACACTGGAAGATGCAGAGTGTTCCTCCCCTGTTTTCTTTCTTAAGAGATTGTATTTCCATCTGTTACTCCTGTTACCCAGATTTTCATGCTTACTGTGGGGACTATGCGATTCATCTTCTGAAGGTAACAGCATATCCGATATAGACATCAACTCTTGACGGATTGCACCACACTGAACCACTGTTTCCTTCCGGTTCTCCCTTAGATTGTTGACAATGGAACTTTGCTCAAAAAACCTCCTCTCTAGCTCATCCCCAAGAGTTCTGATACAGTCTCCAATCATAATGCCGGTGACCTCTAATTGCAAGTCATGCTCCCACTGAAGATCGTGAATTGAAGCGTTGAACAGGCTCAACATGTCCTTAATTTGCCGGAACACCACTATCAAGAGTAGCTTTAGGTCATTGAACCCCTCATCTATCTCTACTATTGGCTTTCCATGACGGCATATCGCAGGGCATGAAACATCTGCATCACTGTCATGAACAAAGTTATGGCTTTTCAAGAGCATCATATCCTCCTTGAGCCTATTAAGCTGTTGATCGACTTCCAGTTTCATCAAATCTAAGTACTCTGTGTAATTGATCTCTACATCTGCATCCAGAAGGTGTTGGTGTAGCCGCGACATTACAGTTGCAAACGCCTCAAAATTGCTTCCGATATCACAGCTGCAATTGCAGGAGAACAAGGATGGCGGTGGTGGCACTGGTGAACCTTGCAAAGACGAGGGTGTGTCGAGAGAAGGGCGATTGAGCAAGGACAAACCATTGTGAGGTGTACATCGGGATTGGCTAGTGTTGGCTGCTGGTATGGTCAGCCTAGCAAGAAATGGATCCATTCCTTGGTCAAACACCTGCAGCATTTATTTTAAAGAAAAATTACAAACAATTAAATCTAGGATGATGTTTACGCTTTGGCAGTAGTAGAAAAATGTTGCCTCATTGTGATGTACAATTCGCTTCTCACTTAACAGCCGGCCATAACAATGGGCGGCAAACAGCAAAAGTTTGTATCTGCTCCAGTCCAGCTAGCCCACACCAAAAAGACCAGTTGCGGTAAAAATGCAGGGAAGTTTAACAGCAGTTGGTTCTCCCTGCTCTTCTTATCCCTGCCATTACCAAGTAGTACAAAGCCAACCAACAGTGGAGCGCACAGTTGATTCGCTCGCGCAGCTCCCTCGGTTGGTCCATAGAACCATAAACAAAAACTGCCGCGACGCGTTTCCAGTTACAACCCAGCGGCAGCGGGTGGCACTCGGTTAACAAGCAAGCTGAACCCAGCCCCGAGCCGAGAGTAGACGGAGAGACGGTTGATTTACCGCCAAATTTGACAGTGCAAAAGGAAACGGAAGCGGAACACTTACGGGCTCGATCTGCGCCATGGGCAGGAGTTGCGGCTCCGGCTCCGAAAGCCGTGGCCGCCCCGGAGGAGAGGAGCTAGGGTTGGGAGAGGTGGTTGCAGCGGTAGAAGAGGACAAGGACAGAGAGGCGGTGGAAGAGGGAGCGGTGAAACCGGGCTGAGGATTGGACCAGGCGAGGCGACCGATCGCTGGGTTGGCTTGCCTTGCCGCGGGGAAGACGAGTCACCACCGTGCGGGGCGGGCGGGGTGGTAACAATAACCAACGGACCAGCTGAGGCTGGGGGGTGAAGCGACAAGCCACATCGCACGGCACGGAGAAGCTGACGTCGGGGTCCGTTTCAACGCGGGGCCCATCGGACGGCGGGGTTGTTGGGAGGTGGGAGTGTGTAGCCACCGCGTAGTGTGGGACACGTGCTGTGTGGCTGGGGCCCAGCAATCGGCGGGGGAGAGGGAGAGGGAGAAGGAGAGAGAGAGTGGGGTGCTGAGCTGGCGTACAGTACGGGACAAGAGCGAGGAAGATGCGCATGAGCTTCAGGATTGCCGCGGAGTTCGAGGGTGGCCGTCTGATGTGCCGGGTGGGCTCAGCTGGTTCGCCGCTCCCATGGCTTTTGCCCTTGGGCTTTTTCCTTCGCTTTTGGTCTCTTCTTTTTGCCGGCAAATATTTGTCCGTTCGTTTGGGGTTATTTTACTCTTGGTTGATTCATCCTATCTATTTTTAGTTAATAATGACTCAAGTAATCGCGTATCAATCTTTTTTCTTTTTTCATGACTAAAGTAAGGATGTCCTAATTATAGGCTCGAAGAATCGAATTTTAAAGCACCGCATTAATAGGTCGGCGATTTTCTTTTCTATAAAAGCCAAAGGCTAACCCTCCCCTTTTTTTATTTATTTTGTGTTTCTTAATTTTGTACTCCGGCTTTCCTATATGTCCACGAACATGTTCAAACAGTGTCCGGACGTGTCTTTGTATGCTCATTTGTCCATGCGCGAGCTCTCCAAATTGTTAGGACACATGCATATGATTGAGAGCAACTCCAACGGGCCGACCTAAACGGACACCGCTTTTGTCCGTTTTTCGTCCGTTTGGGTCGGCCAGGCGAACGTGTGCGTCCGCATTCTGAAATGGGTCGGCTTGGCCGTCCAGCGAGGGGAGCAGAACCAAATGTGCGGGCACGCAAAAAAAAGGTCGCACGAAATAAACTTAAAATAAACTTAATTAAACATAAGTGGTCGGTCAAACGCCGGCCAAAGTCCACTTAAACATAATTAAACATTAATTAAAAAACTAAAAAAGTCCACGCCTGCCTTCTGCCGCCCCGCACGCTGCCCTAGACGTCGTCGGCCTTGCCCTTGCTCTTGCTGTCGACGCCGTCGTCGCCATCGCCGGTGAGGTTGATGAAGACGGGAGCAGGGTCTGCCCAGCCGAACGCCGCCTGGTATGCTGCCAGGGCAGCCTTCTCAGGCGTCTGCTGGGGCGGCGGCATTGCAGCCAGCCGCACGCGCTCCTCTTCCTCCTCCTCGAGTCGGAGCGCCTCCGCATCGCGGTGGAGCATGGCCTCATAGCGCATCTGCTGCTCGCCGTCGTCCTGCTCCTGCCGAAGCAAGTGCACCTTTCAGCGCTCGAGGTGGTCGACCTCCTGCTCCGGCGTCGCGGCGAAGTGGACGGGGCGCGCGCTCACCCACTCGCGGTACTGACCCGTCCACGAGTAGGTCTCCTCCGGCCAAGTGGGTGGAGGCGGGGAGCGCTTCCGCGTCGGCTCCGGCTCCGGCTTGGGCTGGATGGGCGGCGAGGGTGGCGGTGGCGGCACGAACAGCGGGGAGTGGACGGAGTCCCCCGCCGCCGATAGGGCGAGGGCTTGCTCCAGCCCATCCCAGTGCGCGTCCTCCTCGAGGCGGCTAGCCTCCAGCGCCTGCTGCAGGGCCTCCTCGAGGGCGGCCTGGTACTCCGCCTCCATCTCCTCGTCCTCCGGTTGTACCTGCGGCGGCGGCGGTGAGAACGGCGGCGGGACATGTTGCAGCAAGCCGGCACCTGCGCCGCCCGCTCCCAGCCGTCAACGTCGCTCTCCCGCCTCCTGGAGGCCACGCCGCCGGCCCGTCCCGCCGCCGGCCCGCCCAAACCCAGATGGGGCCCGAAGGGCCCAGATCTGGGCCGAGCGGGCTGGTTCAGGCCGCG
>NC_041383.1:390450703-390450912 GCF_002162155.2 Triticum dicoccoides | reverse complement strand
CGGACCCGCAAAGCCCCGCCGGCCATGTTGCAGCAAGCCGGCACCTGCGCCGCCCGCTCCCAGCCGTCAACGCCGCTCTCCCGCCTCCTGGAGGCCACGCCGCCGGCCCGTCCCGCCGCCGGCCCGCCCAAACCCAGATGGGGCCCGAAGGGCCCAGATCTGGGCCGAGCGGGCTGGTTCAGGCCGCGCCGCCCCGCCGCCAACGGCGA
>NC_041383.1:390443600-390450613 GCF_002162155.2 Triticum dicoccoides | reverse complement strand
GGATCTCCGCCGCCACGTCGGACCACCGCCGCCGAAGAGCACCCCCCGGCGCACACCGCCCCGCGCCGGGGAGCACCGAGAGGGGAAGGGCAGGAGGCCGCCGCCGCCAGCAACCCAGGGGCCAGGCCTGGCCGCGGGTGCCGGCGACGGCGGCGGGGAGGGAGGGAGGGAAGGGGGGGCTCTAGAGAAGGGGGGGGGCGCCGGAGCGCGGCCGGTCGCCCGCGGGGACGACGCGGTCGCGCGAGGTGGAATGTCTCTTTCCATGTCATGCATTCAAATCGAAGGAAATAATAAGTCTCTGGAAACGAAACTAGAGCTATGTATCAGAACGAAATAAGTCAAGGTGGGAATGGGCCGGGTCGACCCACCGGGTCTTTGGCCCGACCCCAAAAAACAAGACCAATGGGTCAGTCG
Source organism: Triticum dicoccoides (assembly GCF_002162155.2). NCBI lineage: Eukaryota > Viridiplantae > Streptophyta > Magnoliopsida > Poales > Poaceae > Triticum > Triticum dicoccoides. The sequence goes on along the minus strand of NC_041383.1, from coordinate 390,450,199 downwards.
GGTCGGCCTCATACAAAAATCGGGCCAGTAGAGCCGGCACGGAGTGCCCCATCGGGTCAGCGGGGCCGACCCACCTCCGAGAGTACTGGAGTCAATCGGTATCGCCAAATCCATCTTACTAGCTTAGCTTATACAACTAACATCAGCTAATTATAGTGTACTAATTAGCCGAAACATTAACTAGCTAACATTTGTACACGTACTGGAATCCATTAACTCAATCCTCCTTTATAAACTGGACGTGGAAAGAGCTGAAACTGTATATTGTGGTTCATTTGTAAACTTTTATTATTTCAATCATGCATGTTTAGATCATAATTTTGTTTTACTTGTAATAACATATTTTTGAGAATATCCTATGTACCACAACCAAATATTATATAAGAAAATAAAATTTGGATCGACCCGAAGTACCCATTGAACCGGCGAGGCCATTGACTTTTTTGAATTGGGTCGACCCGTGGCCTCTCAAATTGGCCTCAAGGCCAACAGGGCCGGGTCCAAGGCCAGGTCCGGGCCGACCCATTCCCACCCTGAGAAATAAGCATGTGCAGTGAGAGGCGATCATGTGCATACTCAGCATCTCTCCGCAAGCATAGCCATTTGTAACGGCAGCATAGTAGAGATCGTGCAATAAAAAATATACTATTTGGATCTGATCTATTGGCCATTTATTTGATAATAGATCTAGAGATTTCGCATGTTCGTCTTGGCAGTTGAGACAAACAGGAGACACGAAGCATGTGACCCTTTTTTTTTATTGCGGCCATGCAAGGTCTTCTTAATAATAGCGTGTTCATATGAATTAGGCTTCTGTTTCTCCCCCTTTCCTCTTTCCTCCTTGAACACATTATACGGCTGTCATTGTTACATACTCCATCTGTTCACAAATATAAGATGTTTTGGCTGAAATGAATGGACAAACACACTAAAACATGTCTATATGCATCTGATTTGGAAAAAAGTTAAAATATTTTATATTTGTGAACGGAGGGAGTATTTTTTCCGCGGAAAGTATACACCTTCTAAGTTATGAAGTGAGTTTATTCAGCTATTTTTGGTAGAAATTAAGGGGATGGAACCAAAAGAATCTTTTGAAACCTGACTGAAGGATACACCTTGCATGCTCACAAGATTTGCATGAGAGCTTGGAAATGAACAAAAAGGGAAGCTGAAAGGTACGCGTTACCTAAATTTACTACCAGAACACCTGAGGGCGTGTACAATGTATAGCCTCAAAGTGATGCCTTGCATGCCACGTAGGTTCGGATATGACGTAAAGTAGGTTCGGATAGAGAAGCGGGATCCTCTTCAGGAGGCGGGTGCTTGAAAAGAAAAAGTGTGATCCGGTGACAAAAGCTGAAAAGATTGAAGTGAAAAGTAGAGATGCATGTGTACTAAAGTCTTTATTTTCTACTCCCTCCGTAAACTAATATAAGAGCGTTTAGAATACTAAAGTAGTGATCTAAACGCTCTTATATTAGTTTACAGAGGGAGTATTTCTTAATAAGGTCCACTAGCGGTAGCTTGCATTGGGAAGAAAAAATAAATGTAGATGCCTCAAATTACTTTTTGTCATGATGCATATGTATCCATATGCCACCATTGTACATGCCCTGAGCATGTTGGCAAAGTTGGTTGCGGTTTCTCCCAGCTGCACACAGCCTTTACAGATCACTGACAGCAGGAGATGCAGTGGCGCCAGTTGAAACAAGAAGCTACACGGAATATACTCCCTCCGTTCCAAATTACTCGTCGTAGAAATGGATGTATTTAGAACTAAAATACATGTAGGTAAATCCATACCTGCGACAAGTAATTCGGAATGGAGGGAGTATATATTAGTAACTCAGCATGTGTATGAAAGTGATGCAAAGAATCTTCTGCTTGTCATACTTCTTGCATGTCCACGAACACAAGTGGAAAAGTAAAACAATGATGAGAAAAGCAAGAATACTCAAACCTGAACCCAACTGACCCCACTGCTGAAGAACGTAGATGCTTCGAAAGAGACCAGATAAGGCTTAAGGCATCAATCACGCTAAATAATGGGATTGACATCCTTTTTGACCCTAAAGATAAAGGGGGATGCTACGCCTTTGCTCTTTGGATCTATTTTTAGCATCATAGTGACATGTACTCGTACTAAACAGCAGGAAAAGCTACATTTGACAACTCATCATGTAAAATGGGCAGGAGTAAGCTAGCTGGAAGGGCTTCACAGGCAAAATTGCACATTGTTTTATTAATCATGCGACGCACACGCCTATGAATAATATTGACAATTTTACAATGGGAAGAGAATGACCCACTTATCTTTCTGTTTTCCATCTTCCCGGGAAACAATAATTAACAATCTCAGCCATTGTAACCTAGTAAACCTCGACGTGCCATTGCTTGTTCTTTTTCAGCTGTGACAGCTTCTGATCCCAACTCTCACCTCTTTGCTCGGCTACTCTCTTGAGTGTGTCCTGAATCCCTGGCATCATCCCCTTCAAACCACAGAAGTAGATGTGTGCACCGTCATCCAAAAGCTTGAAGATTTCATCACTGTACTCCTCGATCTTGTCCTGCACATACATCTTGCCACCGCTCTTGTTTTTCTGCTCCCGGCTTAGTGCTTTGTCATACCTGCAGAGCCCATGAAACTTGAGTCAGTTCAAACAAGAATCAGTCAGCTTTACTCAAGTCAAGCACAAATATAACCAGATAGTAGAGCTCTCAACTACACAAGTAAATCAACAGAGAACTGGACCATAGTATTCACAACAACATCATTGGGCAAACTGAAATTAGATGTTGAGCATTAAAGTCTTTTTAACCTGAAATTTTCTGGATACTGCTGAAGGTAGTTTGTGAACTCTTCGTCATAGAGCAGGCTGTCAGTATTGGCAACACCAAGAAAGAGCCAAGCCAGACCACCAAACTTGAAAGATGGGACATCTTCCATGAACATACGACGTAGGTAGCCACGGAAAGGAGCAACACCCGTGCCAGTTCCAATCATGATATGAGTTGCGTTTGGGTCATCCTCAGGCAGAAGCATTATTTTGCCCGAGGGGCCTGAGCATGGGCGAGAACCATCATGAGATGCTTACCAGTTTAAGTACATAAAGCCCAGTATATGGCATGACACATAAACTATGTTCACAGCCTATGCATTGAAAATTCCACGTGATATTAGAGTGAAAACTGAAAACAGAAGACGATAAGGTCAACCGGTGTATCTTTTTCAGAGTGCCCCAAACCCACAACACCATCCGGCCAGATCTATTAGCAGTTTATATACAAATACACCTTCTATATGATCTGGAATAACTCCGAAGCAAAATGGCTGAGTTACAAGCAATGAAAAGTCGTATGTACATTTAAGGCTTTTTACACGGCTGCATACCTGTGATCTGAATTTTGTCACCCGGTTTTGAGTCACACAAGAAGTTACTGCAGATACCCTTCTTTGAAGGATCTTCTTTTCCAGTTTCAGGATCATAATAAACAGCACGGCACACACAAAGACTAGCAGTCCTTCCATCAAAAGAATCACCATACCTAGTAGACGCAATAGAATAGAGTCGGACGGTATTTGGGGCCCCAGGTTTCTTTGGGTTCTCTCCCTGGAAATGCACAAAAGGCTGAGAGAGCAACAAAGATATGGGACAAAAGGAATTGAACATAAGACAGGAACTGATCTTTAGTTGCTCATTAGCTAACTGATAACTAATCACCAAGAATGATCAACATGTTTCTTCCCTTTTTATAAAATGTTTTATCAGCAAGGATCTATATACTTTCTTTTAACAACAATTGTTATATTGTGAGCAACCCAAGAATCATAAGCACTAGATTTTGCAGCCCAAGACTCGGAAATAGAAGATTTTGCATTTACAGATTTATCCACCATTCAACATCACATATATGAAGAATCTCTTATACTAGAAGGGCTGGACGCGATTTGCTGCGTCGTTGGTGTTGTTGGGTTTTCATAATTTTTCTACTCTCACTATTTCAAAATATAAGGTGTACTGGTTTTTCGAAAAGTCAAACCTCTTTAAGTTTGACCTTTTTTGTAGAGAAATATATCAATATCCATAATAACAAACTGGTACCATTAGATTCATCATGAAATGAATTTCCATATTTCATTTATTTAGTATTGTGGATGTCGATGTTTTTGGTTGTCGATTGATTTGAAAAATCATTAACCAGTCAAAATTGTGAACCAAATCCAAAATTGAATACCTGAATCGAATGAGGGAGCTCCAAAATTAGGGAGTATAATAGATTAAAAGAATTGAATGAGAGAGTTCCTTGATAAAAAAAAATTGATCCGGTCAAAATCAGGTGACCCAATTCTAAATTGAAGACCTCAATTGAATGTGAGAGCTCCAAAATTAGGGAGCACAGTGTATTTATAGATGTAGAAATGATGGTTTAAATTTCTGACCCTTCTTAATATTTGCTTTTACTTTTTTTCAAAGGGTTGAAGGGAGCCACGGGGCAGCGGTAAAGTTGTTGCCCTTCTCCGGACCCTGCGCAAGCAGGAGCTACGTGCACCAGGCTGCCCTTTTTATTTTTTCAAAGGGTTGGATTCTAGAACTGCAGACAATTAATGATCAACATTCACTAGCGATCAAGTAAAGGAAAAAAAAGTAGTGAAAGCGATATTAGTATGAAGGATCAAGAATGATACATTATCTTGGGCAATCATAAGGCGTGGGGTGGAGGGGGATACTTACTGGAGGAATGACACCATAACTTTGTCCTTCCCAGTATGGGACATTACCACCATGGTCAATGACAAAGTGACATGTTTCACCAGGAGTTTTAGGACCTACAATTCTCTCAACGGAGACAATTGAGGCTGTGTAGGGTCCCTTTGGTTTGTACAAGTTGAGGGGTGGCTCCTTTGTATTCTCCAGCTCCAGAGGTTTAATAGCAACTTTACATTTACTTTTGCTTGCTTGTTGCACGGACATGCAAAAGACCTTCTTCGTATGTCTTGGTTGCAGGGTCTTGTTTTCCCATGCTAATTTTCCAGTCCATGACTTATTGCAGGAGTTATTACCCTGAACAATAACAAGTAAATCATGTACAAAAATACAGTACTACGGATGATAGAAACTTAGGGTCCAATAACCCCTAAGCTAAGGAGAATCAAATGCTGAATGTTTGCCTGTAAAGCCCAACACCAATTCCTAGGTCCTAGAGACATGAAAGAATTATAGCCTAGGAATGTTTTCGAAAAGGAAGTGATGTGCATGTTGCGTGAGCATTTCTTAGTAATAATTCTGATAAGAAACTACGGCATACAAAAAATGTGCATGTCACTAGTTCATATAGCACATATTTCCCAGGTGTGAGTCTAATTTGTACTTCATTTGGGAAAAATAAGTCATATCCCGCCTAACCTAAAAATATATAGCACCTATCTCCCATTGTATTGGCGGTAACCGATGACTGACATCTGTTTGGCGGTAACTTTCCAATGCTGAGCGGGATATAGTTGCGAAGTAAGCAATGGAGATGCCAACTAAGTCAGGCAAAGATATGATCGAGAAAACTCTAAGCCGCATAGAGCTGCTGGCAATGACACATTTCGCTTCAAGTCCCTAAACAGTTCAACTAGCAGGGTGCTCTATCTGCTGGTTTCCAAAAAAAAAGGTTCTTGAGCAGTTTAGAATTTTGCCTTTCGGAACTAATTATTCTACAGTGCCAACGCAGATAGAACTAGGAGATTCCTCATCGATACCACCCGAATGGGAGCAACATTAAACCTCAGACAGTTCAGACTAACCACGCACCTTGAGCGAAGAACAACTCCTGTAGTGGCGACCATCCGAACCAATCGGCGCCACGGCAGCCACCTACAAGGCACCAGGAAAGCAGACGAAGCTTAGGGGCACAGCGAACGGGGAAGCCGCGCGCACGCGGAGGGTGTAAGACTAGAGCGCGCGTACCTGGGCTCCTAGGGCGGAAGCCATGGCCGATCGCTCACGTGCTTGCGGAGGAGTTCGCTAGGGTTTTGAAATTTGATCTGCGGAAGCGACGGGGGGAGAAAAGAAAGGGACACGAGTGTGGAAGTTTGGAGAAGAGTAGAGAAGCAGAGGCCGCTATCGGGGTAAACGGCAACTTTGTTCTGTTCCGCACTGCGTACCACAGTTGAGAGAGGATTTTTAGAGCACGGGTGCACCTTATGTTAAACAGTTTATTAAAAAAACAACTTTAAAGTTTCAAAAATATCAGAAAATAATTCTACATGATTATATGGCTGTATATTACAAATGTATAAAGTTTGATAATGAAATAAGTAAACATGTTGCATTGTCCAATCTTTTCGAAATCACGCTTTTATCATTTTTGGGTAACTCACATGATTATTTATTTCATCATCAGGATTTGCACATGTGTGCTATACATCCATATGAACATGTTAACTTTTTCTCGGATTTTTTGAACAAGACACTATTTTGACACTATTTGAAATATAGGCCACTATAGCTCTGTGCTGCCTTTTATATTTTTTGGGCGCTACTTTGCACTGGTCGATTGGCCTACCGTCGGTCCAGCTCGGCAATGTACATGTACGATATCAGCATGTG
>NC_041383.1:390435705-390443093 GCF_002162155.2 Triticum dicoccoides | reverse complement strand
ACATACATCCTTGTTCTTTCTCGCTCGCAATAGTTGTCGCGGGGTCGCCGGCTCGTGGCCCCCTGGCCTCCCACCGCCTACACCATGGTTGCTCGTAAGGGCGGCTCGACGGTTTCAACTCCGGTGCTCGCTTGGTCCTCCCTATTGTCGCAAATCGAGTTGTCGGTCCCAGCAAATTGTCGCCCATGTAGCATCGGCTTGTGCGGGTTCCAGCGTTCGTGCCCAGCGATTCCAGCAATTTTCATGACTGGTTGTAGCATCCACCACCACCGGTTCCATCCACCCGACGATCCTGTCAACCTCAATGGGCGGTTGATACGTCTCCGTCGTATCTATAAATTTTTATTGTTTCATGCCAATATTCTACAACATTCATATACTTTTGGGCTTTGGCAACATTTTATATTATTTTTAGGACTAACATAATAGTCTAGTGCCCAGTGTCAATTCCTGTTTGTTGCATGTTTCTTCTTTCGCAGAATAACCATATCAAACAAAGTCCAAACGCGATAAAAATTTACGGAGATTTATTTTGGAATATATGTGATTTTTTGGAGGTGGATCGACGCAAACGGAGGCCCACAGGCTCCACTAGGCACCAAGCCATGACCTCCACACCCCCCAGGAGCACGGTGATGCCTAGTGGGCACACCGTAAGTCGGTTGGGGCTCTTCTTCGGCCACAAGGAAGCTTATATCTGGAAAAAAACGTGTAAAAATTTCAGCCCAATCAGAGTTACGGATTGCCGGGAATTCAAGAAACGGTTTTCGGCCAGAAAACAGGAACGCGAAACAGAAGAGAACACACAGAGAGATCCAATCTCGAAGGGGCTCCTGCCCCTCCGCCGCCATAGCGACCATGGACCAGAGGGGGAACTCTCCTCCCATCTAGGGGGAGGCCAAGGAAGAAGAAGATGGAGGGGGCTCTCTCCCCCTCTCTGCCGGTGGCGCCAGAACATCGCCCAGGCAATCATCGTGACGGCGATCTACACCAACAACTTCGTCGCCATCATCACCAACTCTCTCCCCCTCTATACAGCAGCGTAACACATCTTCTTCCCGTTGTAATCTCTACTTAAACATGGTGCTTAATGTATATATTATTATCCAATGATGTATGGCTATTCTATGGTGTTTGAGTAGATTCATTTTGTCCTATGGGTTGATTGATGACCGCGATTGGTTTGAGTTGTATGTTTTATTTTGGTGATATCCTATAGTTCCCTCCATGTCACGCAAGCGTGAGGGATCCCCGTTGTAGGGTGTTTCAATACGTTCATGATTCGCTTATAGTGGATGGCGAGAGTGACAGAAGCTTATACCTGAGTAAGGGGGTTGTAGCGTATGGGAGTAAAGAGGACTTGATACCTAATGCTATGGTTGGGTTTTACCTTAATGATATTTGGTTGTTGCGGATGCTTTCTAGAATTCCAATCATAAGTGCATATGATCCAAGTATGGAAAGTATGTTAAATCATGCCTCTCCCTCATATAAAATTGCAATAATAATTACCGGTATAGTTATCGATTGTCTATGGACAAAATACTTCTCTTGTGTTATAAAAATCTTTCTACTAAACAACTAACTATTATTATCTCGCAAAGTACTCCTTTTTTGTTCTTGCAAAGTAGTTCTAGCATCACACCTACAGAATAGTTTCATACTTGTTCTAGGTAAAGCAAACGCTAAGTGTGCGTAGAGTTGTATCGGTGGTCGATAGAACTTGAAGGGAATATAAATCCTACCTTTAGCTCCTCATTGCGTTCGACACTCTTATTTAGCGAAAAAGCTACAGTTGATCCCCTATACTTGTGGGTTATCAGCGGTCCGAGAAATCTCAACATGTCGGGCCCTATCCCAGCACCACCGCCTACGACATTACAGCTCGCGGTGTCGTCGGTCACCGCATTTGCGGTCGCCGGTCCCAGCATTCTTGCAATCCGCACTTCCCTGTCGCAGCATCATTGCATGCCTGTCATAGTGAAAGAAATATGCCCTAGAGGCAATAATAAAGTTGTTATCTTATATTTCCTTAGTCAGGATAAAGGTTTATTATTAATGCTAGAATTGTATGATCGGAAACCTTAATACATGTGTGAATACATAAACAAACAACGTGTCCCTAGTGAGCCTCTACTAGACTAGCTCGTTGATCAAAGATGGTTAAGGTTTCCTAACCACGGACATGAGTTATCATTTGATAACGGGATCACATCATTAGGAGAATAATGTGATGGACAAGACCCATCTGTTAGCTTAGCATAATGATCGTTCAGTTTTATTGCTATTGCTTTCTTCATGTTAAATACATATTCCTTCGACTATGAGATTATGCAACTCCCGGATACCGGAGCAATGCCTTATGTGCTATCAAATGTCACAAACGTAACTCAGTGATTATAAAGATGCTCTACAGGTATCTCCAAAGGTGTTTGTTGAGTTGGCATAGATCGAGATTAGGATTTGACACTCCGAGTATCACAGAGGTATCTCTGGGCCCTCTTAGTAATACACATCATAAGCTTGCAAGCAAACGACTAAGGAGTTAGTCATGAGGTGATGTATTACGGAATGAGTAAAGAGACTTGCCGGTAATGAGATTGAACTAGGCATGAATATACCGATGATCGAATCTCGGGCAAGTAACATAACGATGGATAAAGGGAATTATGTATGTTGTCATAACGGTTCGACCGATAAAGATCTTCGTAGAATATGTAGGAGCCAATATGGGCATCCAGGTTCCGCTATTGGTTATTGACCGGAGAGGTGTCTCGGTCATGTCTACATAGTTCTCGAACCCGTAGGGTCCGCACGCTTAATGTTTGATGACGATATAGTATTATATGAGTTATTTGATTTGGTGACCGAATGTTGTTCGGAGTCCCGGATGAGGTCACGGACATGACGAGGAGTCTAGAAATGGTCACGGACATGACAACGGTATTCGGACACGAAAGTGTTTCGGAGATCCTGGGTACATATCAGGTCACCGGAAGGGGTTCCGGGCACCCCCGGTAAAAGATATGGGCCTTATGGGCCAAGAGGGGAAAGGGCACCAGCCACAAGGGGCTGGTGCCCCCTCCCTCCCATATGGGCCGGCCTAAGGAGGGGAAGGTAAGGGGAGAAGGGAAAGGAAAGTGTGGATTAGGATTCCCACTTCCTTCCCTCCCCCCCCCCTCTTTCCTTCTCCCTCGGTTAAATATGACAGGGGGCGCCACTTGGGGAGGACCCCAAGTAGGATTCGGCCTACTTGGGGCGCCACTTGGGAAGGACCCCAAGTAGGATTCGTCCTACTTGGGGCGCCTCCTGGCAGCCTACCCTCTCCCTCCCACCTATATATATGTGGGGGGCACCCTAGCACACCCCAGACAATTGCCTAGCCATGTGCGGCACCCCCCCTCCACCGTTTACACCCCCGATCATATTCTCATAGTGCTTAGGCGAAGCCCTATGGATATTACTTCACCGTCACCACGTCGTCGTGCTGAAGGAACTCATCTACTACCTTGAAGTCTTGCTGGATCAAGAAGGCGAGGGACGTCACCGAGTTGAACGTGTGCAGAACGCGGAGGTGCCATGCGTTCGGTACTTGATCGGTTGGAGCGCAAAAAAGTTCGACTACATCAACATGTTGGAAATATGCCCTAGAGGCAATAATAAATTAGTTATTATTATTATATTTCCTTGTTCATGATAATCATTTATTATCCATGCTACAATTGTATTGATAGGAAACTCAGATACATGTGTGGGTACATAGACAACACCATGTCCCTAGTAAGCCTCTAGTTGACTAGCTCATTGATCAATAGATGGTTACAGTTTCCTGACCATGGACATTGGATGTCGTTGATAACGGGATCACATCATTAGCAGAATGATGTGATGGACAAGACCCAATCCTAAGCCTAGCACAAAGATCGTGTAGTTCGTATGCTAAAGCTTTTCTAATGTCAAGTATTTTTTCCTTAGACCATGAGATTGTGCAACTCCCGGATACCGTAGGAATGCTTTGGGTGTACCAAACATCACAACATAACTGGGTGGCTATAAAGGTGCACTACAGGTATCTCCGAAAGTGTCTGTTGGGTTGGCACGAATCGAGACTGGGATTTGTCACTCCGTGTAAACGGAGAGGTATCTCTAGGCCCACTCGGTAGGACATCATCATAATGTGCACAATGTGACCAAGGGGTTGATCACGGGATGATGTGTTACGGAACAAGTAAAGAGACTTGCCGGTAACGAGATTGAACAAGGTATCGGTATACCGACGATCGAATCTCGGGCAAGTACTATACCGCTAGACAAAGGGAATTGTATACGAGATCGATTGAGTCCTTGACATCGTGGTTCATCCGATGAGATCATCGTGGAACATGTGGGAGCCAACATGAGTATCCAGATCCCGCTGTTGGTTATTGACCGGAGAACGTCTCGGTCATGTCTGCATGGTTCCCGAACCCGTAGGGTCTACACACTTAAGGTTCGATGATGCTAGGGTTATAAAGGAAGTTTGTATGTGGTTACCGAATGTTGTTCGGAGTCTCGGATGAGATCCCGGACGTCACGAGGAGTTCCGGAATGGTCCGGAGGTAAAGATTTATATATGGGAAGTCCTGTTTTGGTCACCAGAAAAGTTTCGGGTTTTATCGGTAACGTACCGGGACCACCGGGAGGGTCCCGGGGGTCCACCAAGTGGGGCCACCATCCCTGGAGGGCTGCATGGGCCAAGTGTGGGAGGGGACCAGCCTCAGGTGGGCTGGTGCACCCCCCCACAAGGGCCCAAGGCGCCTAGGGTTTGGGGGAGGGGGCGGACCCACCTAACTTGGGGGGCAAGTTTCTCCTCTTCCCCCCCTTGGCCGCACCCTAGATGGGTTTGGGCTGGCCACCGCCCCTAGGGGTGGAACCCTAGGTGGGGGCGCAGCCCTCCCTCTCCCCCTATATATACTTGAGGGTTTTGGGGCTGCAGATAGATGAGTTTGACCTCTCCCTGGCGCAGCCCTGCCTCTCTCCCTTCTCCACTCCCGCGGTGCTTGGCGAAGCCCTGCAGGATTGCCACGCTCCTCCATCACCACCACGCCGTTGTGCTGCTGCTGGATGGAGTCTTCCTCAACCTCTCCCTCTCTCCTTGCTGGATCAAGGCATGGGAGACGTCACCGGGCTGTACGTGTGTTGAACGCGGAGGTGCCATCCGTTCGGCACTAGGATCTCCGGTGATTTGGATCACGACGAGTACGACTCCTTCAACCCTGTTCTCTTGAACGCTTCCGCTTAGCGATCTACAAGGGTATGTAGATGCACTCTCCTTCCCCTCGTTGCTGGTTTCTCCATAGATAGATCTTGGTGACACGTATGAATTTTTTTGAATTTCTGCTACGTTACCCAACACAACCGCGTTGTGAAACTCTTTCGCTTACGGTCTATGAGGGTACGTAGACACTCTCCCTCTCTTTGCTATGCATCTCCTTGATAGATCTTGCGTGTGAGTAGAATTTTTTTGTTTTCCATGCAACATAACCCAACAGTGGCATCATGAGCCAGGTCTATGCGTAGATGATATGCACGAGTAGAACACAAAGAGTTGTGGGCGGTGATGGTCATACTGCTTAGCACCAACGTCTTATTTTGATTCGGCGGTATTGTGGGATGAAGCGGCCCGGACCAACCTTAATGTCCATGCACATGAGACTAGTCCCATCGACAGACATGCAACTAGTTTTGCATAAAGGTGGCTGGCGGGTGTCTGTTTCTCCTACTTTAGTTGAATTGAATTTGACTACAGCCAGTCCTTGAAGAAGGTTAAAACAACAAACTTGATGAAACACTGTTGTGGTTTTTGCCATAGGTAAGAACGATTCTTTCTAGAAGCCCGTAGCAGCCACGTAAAACTTGCAACAACAAAGTAGAGGACGTTTAACTTGTTTTTGTAGGGCATGTTGTGATGTGATATGATTAAGACATGATGTGATATACGTTATTGTATGAGATGATCATGTTTTGTAAGTTATCGGCAACCGGCAGGAGCCTTATGGTTGTCTCTTTATTGTATGAAATACAAACACCATGTAATTGCTTTACTTTATCACTATGCGTTAGCGATAGTTGTAGAAGCAATAGTTGGCGAGATGACCATATGCAATGATGGAGATCAAGGTGTCAAGCCGGCGACGATGGAGATCATGACGATGCTTTGGAGTTGGAGATCAAAAGCACAAGATGACGATGGCCATATCATGTCATATATTTTGATTGCATGTGATATTTATCTTATATGCATCTTATTTTGCTTAGAACGACGGTAGCATTATAAGATGACCCCTTCACTAAATTTCAAGGATAAAAGTGTTCTCCCTGAGTATGCACCGTTGCTACAGTTCGTCATTTCGAGACACCACGTGATGATCGGGTGCGGTACACTCTACGTTCACATACAATGGGTGTAGGAAAATTTTACACATGCAGAATACTTGGGTTAAACTTGACAAGCCTAGCATGTACAACCGCGGCCTCGGAACACTGGAGACCGAAAATCGAACGTGAATCATATAGTAGATATGATCAACACAAAGATGTTCACCATTGATGACTACCCCATCTCACGTGATGATCGGACATGGGTTAGTTGATTTGGATCAGGTATCACTTAGATGACTTGAGGGATGTCTATTTAAGTGGGAGTTCTTAAGTAATTTGATTAATTAAACTTAATTTATCATGAACTTAGTCTTATAGTTTTGCATATCTATGTTGTAGATCAATGGCCCGAGCTTTCCTCTGAATTTTAATGCGTTCCTAGAGAAAGCTAAGTTGAAAAATGATGGTAGCAACTACACGGACTGGGTCCGTAATTTGATGATTATCCTCATTGCTGCACAGAAGAATTATGTCCTTGATACACTGCTAGGTGAAAGGCCTGCTGCTGGAGCAGATCACTACTAGGGAAAACCTTATACACAACATCTTTACAGTAGCGCTGGACAAAACAGGGCGCTACTGCTACTTAGTAGTAGCGTTTTTAATTAGACCGCGCTACTGCTACTACTTTAGGAGTAGCGCGTTCTGCTAAAGCGCGCTGCTGCTATATTTGTACTGGGCGCAGATGGCTAGCCCCACTTAGCAGTAGCGTGTATGCCTGACCAACGCTACTGCTACGTCCCTTAGCAGTAGCGTGTATCTCTGAAACGCGCTACTACTTACTTATCCTGGAGGGTTCGCTGCACCCTCTAACTCACTCTCCCTCTCACTCGCTCTCGCTCGCGTCGAACGCCGCCGCGCTGCTCCTCGCCGAGGTACTCCCTCCTCCCCCCCTCCTCCTCCGGCCGCCCTCCTCCCACCGCCCCTCCCTCCTCCTCCTCCGCTCGCCCCCTCCCTCCTCCTCCTCC
>NC_041383.1:390281066-390435361 GCF_002162155.2 Triticum dicoccoides | reverse complement strand
CCTCCGATCCCACCGGCCTCCTCCCCCTCCTCCTCTCTCCTTCCTCCTCCCTCCATCTTTTTTTTCTGTTTTTCATTGTAGTTTTTTACTATTGTATAATGTAGTTTTTTTTACTGTTTTTAGTAAGTGTTTAAAATAATTAGTAAGTAAATTAATAAACTAGTTGAACTAGTTTAGTTTTAGTAAGAACTAGTTGAATTAATAGAACTAATGTATTTTTAGTAAGAAAATTAATATAACTAGTTGAACTAGTTTATTTTTACAAAGAACTAGTTTATTTCTATTTATAGTAAGTTTATTTTTAGTAAGAACTAGTTGAATTAATAGAACTAGTTGAACATGTCACATTTGTTGTTATTTTTTTAGTTTAAGCAATTATTCCCGCATCAACGTCGACGATGCCTATCCTGCTTCCTCGTCGTCGATACCCGTCGTTCGCTAGAGTTTTAGTTATATTAGTGATGTTATATGTATGATACTAACCGGGATGTATTAGTGATAACTTATAGGTTTTTGTTTTTGCAGAAATCAAGGAGCGCCTCCATCATCCCCACCGTCGTCCCCGTCACCGACCCCCTCCGACCTCGAGGTGAGACCAGCCAAATCTCCATGTCAATATGAGTCCTATAAGATATGATGTAGATAAAAACATGTATATCTTGTGTTGCTCAAATAGGATATGTGGTTGCCCAAGTGGCCGGTCATGTTTGCAGGTTACACCTCCGAGTGGCCTATGTTTTGCCGGAGTGTTGATTAATTTCCGTTCCGGCAAATTTCAGGCGCTCGATATGTCTTGTTTTAGCAAAGGTCATGCCAGAATTTTCCGTGAATTTTGGCATGACTTGTGCTAGAATATGTAGGAAATATCGAGTGGCCTGGATTTTCTAGAAAGATAATTAAACGATATTTTGGGTTGACTTTAAGACTGTTGAGGCCGAAGAATCCCGACTGTTGTCGTGGGGGTCGTTTATCCTTCTTCTCCGGGTGCTAGACCTTTGTTATTGTTGGAAATATGCCCTAGAGGCAATAATAAATTAGTTATTATTATATTTCCTTGTTCATGATAATCGTTTATTATCCATGCTATAATTGTATTGATAGGAAACTCAGATACATGTGTGGGTACATAGACAACAACATGTCCCTAGTAAGCCTCTAGTTGACTAGCTCGTTGATCAATAGATGGTTACGGTTTCCTGACCATGGACATTGGATGTCGTTGATAACGAGATCACATCATTAGGAGAATGATGTGATGGACAAGACCCAATCCTAAGCCTAGCACAAAGATCGTAGTTCGTATGCTAAAGCTTTTCTAATGTCAAGTATCATTTCCTTAGACCATGAGATTGTGCAACTCCCGGATACCGTAGGAATGCTTTGGGTGTACCAAACGTCACAACGTAACTAGGTGGCTATAAAGGTGCACTACAAGTATCTCCGAAAGTGTCTGTTGGGTTGGCACGAATCGAGACTGGGATTTGTCACTCCGTGTGACGGAGAGGTATCTCTGGGCCCACTCGGTAGGACATCATCATAATGTGCACAATGTGATCAAAGGGTTGATCGCGGGATAATGTGTTACGGAATGAGTTAAGAGACTTGCCGGTAACGAGATTGAACAAGGTATCGGCATACCGATGATCGAATCTCGGGCAAGTACAATACCGCTAGACAAAGGGAATTGTATACGGGATTGATTGAGTCCTTGACATCGTGGTTCATCCGATGAGATCATGGTGGAACATGTGGGAGCCAACATGGGTATCCAAATCCCGTTGTTGGTTATTGACTGGAGAACGTCTCGGTCATGTCTGCATGGTTCCCGAACCCGTAGGGTCTACATACTTAAGGTTCAATGACGCTAGGGTTATAAAGGAAGTTTGTATGTGGTTACCGAATGTTGTTCCGAGTCCCGGATGAGATCCCGGACGCCACGAGGAGTTCCAGAATGGTCCATAGGTAAAGATTTATATATGGAAAGTTGTTGTTCAGGTTCCGGGAAAAGTTCGGGTTTTTCCGGTATTGTACCGGGAAGCTTCCAGAAGGTTCCGGAGGATTCTGGAGGGGTCCGGAAGTCCGGAAATTGTTCCACCACGTCCAATACAGCAGCATGGGCTGTAAGGGGGCGCCCTAGCCTTAATGGGCCAGGGGCACCAGCCCCCCCAAGGCCCGTGCGCATGGGAGAGGGGAAACCCTAAGGGGGAGGGCCTCCACTTGACTTGGGAGGCACTCCTCCCCCCTTTGGCCGCCGCCCCCAACCCTAGATGAGATCTAGGGGGGCCGGCGCCCTCTCCCCCCCACCAATAAATAGTGGAGGGGTGGGAGGGCAGCCGCACCCCAAGTTCTAGCGCAACCCTCCCCCTCTCCCAAGTTCTCCTCCTCTCCCGCGGTGCTTGGCGAAGCCCTGCAGGATTGCCACGCTCCTCCACCACCACCACGCCGTCGTGCTGCTGCTGGATGGAGTCTTCCTCAACCTCTCCCTCTCTCCTTGCTGGATCAAGGCATGAGAGACGTCACTGGGCTGTACGTGTGTTGAATGCAGAGGTGCCGTCCGTTCGGCACTAGGATCTCCGGTGATTTGGATCACGACGAGTACGACTCCTTCAACCCCGTTCTCTTGAACGCTTCTGCTTAGCAATCTATAAGGGTATGTAGATGCACTCTCCTTCCCCTCGTTGCTGGTTTCTCCATAGATAGATCTTGGTGATACGTAGGAAAATTTTGAATTTCTGCTACGTTCCCCAATAGTGGTATCAGAGCTAGGTCTATGCGTAGATTCTTTGCACGAGTAGAACACAAAGTAGTTGTGGGCGTTGATTTTGTTCAATATGCTTACCGTTACTAGTCCAATCTTGATTCGGCGGCATTATGGGATGAAGCGGCCCGGACCGACCTTACACGTACACTTACGTGAGACAGGTTCCACCGACTGACATGCACTTGTTGCATAAGGTGGCTAGCGGGTGCCAGTCTCTCCCACTTTAGTCGGATCGGATTCGATGAAAAGGGTCCTTATGAAGGGTAAATAGCAATTGACATATCACGTTGTGCTTGTTGCGTAGGTAAGAAACGTTCTTGCTAGAAACCCATAGCAGCCACGTAAAACATGCAAACAACAATTAGAGGACGTCTAACTTGTTTTTGCAGGGTATGCTATGTGATGTGATATGGCCAAAAAGAATGTGATGAATGATATCTGATGTATGAGATTGATCATGTTCTTGTAATAGGAATCACGACTTGCATGTCGATGAGTATGACAACCGGCATGAGCCATAGGAGTTGTCTTTATTTATTGTATGACCTGCTTGTCATTGAACAACGCCATGTAATTACTTTACTTTATTGCTAACCGGTAGGCATAGTAGTAGAAGTAATAAGTTGGCGAGACAACTTCATGAAGACACGATGATGGGGATCATGATGATGGAGATCATGGTGTCATGCCGGTGACGACGATGATCATGGAGCCCTGAAGATGGAGATCAAAAGGAGCAATATGATATTGGACATATCATGTCACTATTTGATTGCATGTGATGTTTATCATGTTTATACATCTTATTTGCTTAGAACGACGGTAGTAAATAAGATGATCCCTCATTAAAATTTCAAGAAAGTGTTCCCCCTAACTGTGCACCGTTGCGAAAGTTTGTCGTTTCGAAGCACCACGTGATGATCGGGTGTGATAGATTCTTACATTCACATACAATGGGTGTAAGCCAGATTTACACACGCGAAACACTTAGGTTGACTTGACGAGCCTAGCATGTACAGACATGGCCTCGGAACACAAGAGACCGAAAGGTCGAGCATGAGTCGTATAGTAGATACGATCAACATGAAGATGTTCACCGATGATGACTAGTCCGTCTCACGTGATGATCGGACACGGCCTAGTTGACTCGGATCATGTAATCACTTAGATGACTAGAGGGATGTCTATCTGAGTGGGAGTTCATAAGATGAACTTAATTATCCTGAACCTAGTCAAAAGATCTTTGCAAATTATGTCGTAAGCTCGCGCTTTAGTTCCACTGTTTAGATATGTTCCTAGAGAAAATATAGTTGAAAGTTGACAGTAGCGATTATGCGATCAGAAGAAAGCTTATGTCCTTAATGCACCGCTCAGTGTGCAGAACCCCAAACGTCGTCTGTGGATGTTGCGAACATCAGACATACACGTTTTGATAACTATGTGATAGTTCAGTTAAACGGTTTAGAGTTGAGGCACCAAAGACGTTTTCGAAACATCGCGGAACATATGAGATGTTTCGAGGGCTGAAATTGGGATTTTAGGCTCGTGCCCACGTCAAGAGGTATAAGACCTCCGACGAATTTCTTAGCCTGCAAACTAAGGGAGAAAAGCTCAATCGTTGATCTTGTGCTCAGATTGTCTGAGTGCAACAATCACTTGAATCGAGTGGGAGTTGATCTTCCAGATGAGATAGTGATATTTCTCCAAAGTCATTGCCACCAAGCTGCTAGAGCTTCGTGATGAACTATAACATATCAGGGATAGATATGATGAGATATTTGCGATGTTTGACACCATGAAAGTAGAAATCAAGAAGGAGCAACAATTGTTGATGGTTGGTGAAACCACTAGTTTCAAGAAGGGCAAGGGCAAGAAGGGATACTTCATGAAACGGCAAATCAGCTGCTGCTCTAGTGAAGAAACCCAAGGTTGAATCCAAACCCGAGACTAAGTGCTTCTGTAATAAGGGGAACAACCACTGGAGCAGAATTACCCTAGATACTTGGTAGATGAGAAGGCTGGCAAGGTCGATAGAAGTATATTGGATATACATTATGTTAATGTGTACTTTACTAGTACTCCTAGTAGCACCAGGGTATTAAGATACCGGTTCGGTTGCTAAGTGTTAGTAACTCGAAATAAAAGAGCTATGGAATAAACGGAGACTAGCTAAAGGTGAGCTGACGATATGTGTTGGAAGTGTTTCCAAGTTTGATGTGATCAAACATCGCATGCTCCCTCTACCATCAAGATTAGTATTGAACCTGAATAATTGTCTTTTGGTGTTTGCGTTGAGCATAGACATGATTGGATTATGTCTATCGCAATACGGTTATTCATTTAAGGAGAATAATGGTTACTCTATTTATTTGAATAATACCTTCAATGGTCTTGCACCTAAAATGAATGGTTTATTGAATCTCGATCGTAGTGATACACATTTTCATGCCAAAAGATATAAGATAGTAATGATAGTACCACTTACTTGTGGAACTGCCATGTAAGTCATATTGGTATAAAACGCATGAAGAAGCTCCATGTTGACGGATCTTTGGACTCACTCGTTTTTGAAAAGTTTGAGACATGCGAACCATGTCTATTGGTGTATACGCATGAAGAAACTCCATGCAGATGGATCGTTTGGACTCACTTGATTTTGAATCACTTGAGATATGCAAATCATACCACATGGGCAAGATGACTGAAAAAGCCTCGTTTTCAATAAGATGGAACAAGATAGCAACTTGTTGGAAGTAACACATTTTGATGTGTGCAGTCCAATGAGTGCTGAGGCATGCAGTGAATATCGTTATGTTCTTACTTCACAGATGATTCGAGTAGATGTTGAGTATATTTACTTGATGAAACACAAGTCTGAATTATTGAATGGTTCAAGTAATTTCAGAGTGAAGTTGAAGATCATTGTGACAAGAGGATAAAATACCTATGATATGATCATAGAGATGAGCATCTGAGTTACGAGCTTTGGCACGCAATTAAGACATTGTGGAAATTGTTTCACATTTAATACCGCCTGGAACACCATAGTATGATGGTGTGTCTGAACATCATAGTTGCACCCTATTGGATATGGTGCGTAGCATGATGTCTCTTATCGAATTACCACTATCGTTCATGGGTTAGGCATTAGAGACAACCGCACTCACTCTAATAGGGCACCACGTAACTCCGTTGAGACGACACCGTTTGAACTATGGTTTGGAGAAACCTAAGTTGTCGTTTCTTAAAAGTTTGGGGTTGCGACGCTTATGTGAAAAGGTTTCAGGTTGATAAGCTCGAACCCAAAGCGGATAAAATGCATCTTCATAGGACACCCAAAACAGTTGGGTATACCTCCTAGTTCAGATCTGAAAGCAATAGGGATTGTTTCTTGAATCGGGTCCTTTCTCGAGAAAAAGTTTGTCTCGGAAAGTTGAGTGGGAGAATGGTGGAGACTTGATGAGGTTATTGAACCGTCACTTCAACTAGTGTGTAGCAGGGCACATGAAGTTGTTCCTGTGGCGCCTACACCAATTGAAGTAGAAGCTTATGATAGTGATCATGAAGTTTCAGATCAAGTCACTACCGTACCTCGTAGGGTGACAAGGATGCGTACTACTTCAGAGTGGTACAGTAATCCTATCTTGAAGGTCATGTTGCTAGACAACAATGAACCTACGAGCTATGGAGAAGCAATGATGGGCCCATATTCCGACAAATGGTTAGAAGCCATGAAATCCGAGATAGGATCCATGTATCAGAACAAAGCATGAACTTTGGTGGACTTGCCCGATGATCGGCAAGCCATTGAGATAAATGGATCTTTAAGAAGAAGACGGACGTGGATGGTAATGTCACCGTCTATGAAGCTCGACTTGTGGCGAAGAGTTTTTCACAAGTTCAAGGAGTTGACTACGATGAGATTTTCTCATCCGTAGCGATGCTTAAGTCCGCCGGAATCATGTTAGCATTAGCTACATTTATGAAATCTGGCAGATGGATGTCAAAACGAGTTTCCTTACCAGTTTTCGTAAGGAAAGGTTGTATGTGATACAATCAGAAAGGTTTTGTCGATCCTAAGGATGCTAAAAGGTATGCTAGCTCCAGCGATCCTTCCATGGACTGGAGTAAGCATCTCGGAGTTGGAATATGCACTTTGATAAGATGATCAAAGATTTTGAGTTTGTACAAAGTTTATGAGAAACTTGTATTTCCAAAGAAGTGAGTGGGAGCACTATAGAATTTCTGATGAGTATATGTTGTTGACATATTGTTGAGCAAAAACGATGTAGAATTTCTGGAAAGCATATAGGGTTATTTGAAAAGTGTTTTTCAAGTGAAAAACCTGGATTAAGCTACTTGAACATTGAGCATCAAGATCTATAGGGATAGATCAAAAACGCTTAATGGTAGTTTCAAATGAGCATATACCTTGACATGATCTTGAAGGTGTTCAAGATGGATCAGTCAAAGAAGGAGTTCTTGCCTGAGATGTAAGGTATGTAGTTAAGACTTAAAGCTCGACCACGGCAGAAAAGAGAGAAAGGACGAAGGTCGTCCCCTATGCTTTAGACGTAGGCTCTACAGTATGCTATGATGTGTACCGCACCTGATGATGAAGTCATGTACCTAGGGTAGGGTCATGGACCTGTCCAAAGGACCCTCCCCAAGGACATCTTCAGAAAAACAGCATTCTAGTCGACCGAGAGGGATTCCACTCGACGGACTCGAAGGCATTCGACCATGAAGACTCACTCGACCACCAGGAGACTAAGAGTCACTCTGTATCCAAACGGTCTGTAATTAAGTAGTCTTTATTACCATGATGACACTTTAAGTAGGGCGTTATCAGTAACGCCAATCCTTTATGTACTTTAAACCCCGCATAACTAAGGGCCGGAGGGGTCGGGCGGACACTATATAAGCCACCCCCCTCCTCAATGTAAAGGGTTCGCACCCCTGTAACTCATACGCACATAATCTAGTCGACCGCCTCTGGGCTCCGAGACGTAGGGTTGTTACTTCCTCCGAGAAGGACCTGAACTCGTAAATCCCTTGCGTATACAACTACTCCATAGCTAGGATCTTGCCTCTCCATACCTACCCCCCATTCTACTATCAGACTTAGAACCACAACAATTGGCGCCCACCTTGGGGCAGGTGTCTTAGCGACTTTTTGGAGAAGTTGCAATTTTTTCGATTGCCTTCATCATGGTTTCTGGCGGAGTTCTGGTCGAGGGCCGTGAGATCCGTCTCGGTGCGTTCACTTTCATTGCCGACGACTCCGCTTGGCTCCAGGAGGCACCACTCGACATCGACGTGCTCCCCGTCCGCGGTGCGACGCATTTTCGGGCGTGTGTCCGCGGCGTCCCGCATGCGGCAGCCGTCGACTCCGTACCGGTCGACTCCTGTGCCGTTCTCCCTCCCTGTCTCCCGCCAGCGCAAGCGCTCTAGTCGGTCGAGGCTTCAGCAGTGGGTGAGACACGCAGTAGCTCGCCAATCGGCCACCACCCAAGTCGTGGCAATTGAGCCCGACGAATCTCTCTACGGCCTGTTCGATTTGTTGACTAGCTCCGTAGAGACTGCATCCGAGTGCGACAGCAGTGATCCAGCGGCGGAGGTCCTGATGGTCAATGGGCCTCGTAGCCCTCCCGGCTTCCCCCGCATCGACGGGATGGACGATGGAGGTGACCCCGCTCAGGCCCACGAGGAATATCAACCCGACCACTCACTTATCAGCAAAGAGAAGATCTTCGCCGCCGGAACATGGATGCCCTGCATACTCCTATCGCAGGGAAACTCCCGAGGCTCGTGCCTTGGAAGAGGCGCGTTTGGCCAACTTGGCTGAACGCACTTGACTGGAGAACCTCCAGCGAGCACTCGACGAGCGTGCGTGGCAACGAGTACCCGACTCCAGTCGACGTCAGCTCTTTCCGCAACCAACTCAGGTATATCGAACCCCGATTCAGAATTTAGCAGCTGTCGCCCGTATAGCGGAGTCAATTCAGCCCTCTTAGTCGGAGGCTGGCAGAGGCTTGATGCAGATCAGGGATTTGCTCTGAGCCGCAGGAGATCAGAATTCAGCTGTGTCACAATCGCGCAACAGGATTCACAGTCGATCCGTCGCTGCGAATACAGTTCAGTCGGCTCACAGCCCAAGATCGCCTCCGAGGCGCGAGGAACGTGAAGGTTGGCGGGACCAGTATGATGACCGATTTGATCGTGATGATAGGCGTCGAGTGCCCACTCCTCCCCCAAGGGGTGGGTCTTACGCCCATCGGCAGCAAGATGACAGGCGCCAGCTTAGTGTTGGGCGGAGAGCAACGGTCGACCCCATGGAACCAGGCTTTGACGCGAGATCCATCATCGTGCAAGGTTTGGTCGATTGGAACAGAGCTCATCGAGGTGGCCATGACAGAGATGCGCCCACTAGCAGCCGAGTCCATGTTTCAGGTCCAGAATGCTTTAGCAGAGCCATCAGAGCCGCAGTGATACCCCCCAACTTCAGGTTGGCGACTGGGGTATGTAAGTTCACCGGTGAGCCCAAGCCTGAAACCTGGCTTGAAGACTACTGAGTGGCGGTACAGATTGGCGGCGGTAATGATGAGGTGGCCATGAAGCATTTACCACTCATGTTAGAGGGTTTAGCCAGGGCGTGGTTGAATCAGTTAGCTCCTAGCAGCATTTACACTTGAGAAGATCTTTCCCGAGTGTTCGCCAGGACGTTCGAGGGAACTTGCAAGCGACCGACCGGATTGACAGAGCTGCAAGTCTGCGTGAAAAAGTCGAATGAAACACTGAGAGATTACATCCACAAATGGATCACTTTGCATCATACCATGGAGAATGTGTCTGACCATCAAGCGGTCTGTGCCTTCAAGGATTGTGTCAAGAACAGAGAGTTAAGCCTGAAGTTTGGTCGAACCGGGGATATGACCCTGAGCCGAATGATGGAGATTGCCACCAAATACGCTAACGGTGAAGAAGAGGACAGGCTCCGGAGTGGCAAGTATAAGTCGAGTCAGTCGGAAAAAGGAAACTCCAATCGGAAGCAGAAGCGGAAAGCCGAGCCAGCTGCTCCTGGAGAGGCTCTGGCCGTGACTCAGGGCAAATTCAAAGGGAAGCCCAAAGGATCTTGGAACCCCAAGAAAGTGAAGGATAAGGAAGGAAATGACGTGATGGATCTGCCGTGTCACATCCACACGAAGAAAGACGAAGAGGGTAACTTCATCTACCCGAAACATACCACTCGCCAGTGCTGGCTCTTAATCCAGCAGTTTCAAGGAAAACAACCCAAGGACAAAGAAAAGGAGTCGGACAAGGCTGAGGACAAGGAGGACAGTGATGGAGGGTATCCTCATGTCAATTCCACCCTGATGATTTTTTGCTGATGTGGAGAGCAAAAGTCGATTGAAAGTTATCAACTGTGAGGTAAATATGGTCGCACCGGCGACACCAAGCTATCTGAGATGGTCTCAAACTCCCATTACGTTCGACCAGTCCGATCACCCGACTCACATAGCCACCCCTGGGAGGCAAGCTTTGGTGGTCGATCCAGTCGTCGAAGGCACTCAACTGACTAAGGTACTAATGGATGGCGGCAGTGGGTTGAATATACTGTATGCAGAGACGCTAAAGGGAATGGGCATTCCGATGTCCAGACTCAGCTCCAGCAACATGAGTTTTCATGGAGTCATTCCTGGAAAGAAGGCTGAGTCACTCAGCCAAATAGCTCTAGATGTGGTGTTCGGCGACTCGAAGCATTTCCGCAAAGAGAGGCTGACATTTGAAGTCGTGGATTTCTAGAGCGCTTATCACGCTATTTTGGGAAGGCCAGCTTATGCACGGTTCATGGCTCGACCATGTTATGTGTAGCTCAAATTAAATATGCCTGGCCCCAAAGGTGTGATCACTATCACTGGCAACAGGAAGAAGGCAGAAGAGTGTTTCCAGAAAGGCTCGAAGATTGCAGATGCCCAGATAACAGTGGTAGAGCTGGAGGGATACAAGAAAAATGCAGATCCGAGTGATTTGTTGCGGGCCAAGAAGCCCGCCATAGAGTCAGCGTTCCAGTCGTCTGGTGAGACGAAGCCCGTTCATATTCACCCGACTGACCCCAGCGCAGCTCCGACCCATATTTCCACAACACTCGACTCTAAATAGGAAGAAGCGCTCATCCAGTTCCTCCGTGAGAACTGGGACATCTTTGCATGGAAGCCTGCTGACATGCCGGGTGTTCCCAGGGGGCTGGCTGAGCATCGCCTTAGAGTCGACTCAAAAGCGAAACCTGTCAAAGAACATCTTCAACGGTCCGCCGCTCAGAAGAGAAAAGCCATTGGCGAGGAGGTGGCTCGACTCCTTGCATCAGAGTTTATTCGAGAGATATACCACTCCGAGTGGCTCGCCAATGTCGTCATGGTCCCCAAGAAGGACAACTCACTTCGCATGTCCATTGATTTCAAACATATCAATCGGGCCTGCCCGAAAGATCATTTTCCTCTCCCTCGCATCGACCAAATTGTCGACTCGACTGCGGGATGCGAGAGGTTGTCTTTTTTAGACGCCTATTCCGGGTACCATCAGATCCGTCTGTATGGACCCGACGAGATCAAAACAGCTTTCATCACTCCATTCGGCTACTTCTGCCATGTCACCATGCCATTCGGTCTCAAGAATGCCGGAGCCACATTCATGAGGATGATTCAAAAGTGTTTACTCACCCAAATCAGTCGGAACGTGGAAGCGTACATGGATGATATCATGGTCAAGTCACGAAAGGGTTCCGACCTGTTGACTGACCTCGCTGAAACATTTGCCAATCTCAGGAGGTATGATATCAAGCTTAATCCATCAAAGTGCACATTCGGAGTACCTGGCGGAAAGTTACTCGGTTTTCTCGTTTCAGAACGAGGAATCGATGCTAACCCAGAAAAAGTTGGCACCATACTCCGAATGAAACGCCCTGTGCGTGTGCATGATGTCCAGAAGCTTACTGGATGCTTGGCCGCGTTAAGTCGATTCATCTCTCGCCTCGGTGAAAAGGCATTACCTCTTTACCGACTGATGAAGAAGCAAGACAAGTTCGAGTGGACTCCAGAAGCTGATGCAGCATTTGCCGAGCTAAAAGCTCTGCTCTCCACCCAGCCGGTGCTTGCTGCTCCAATCAGCAAAGAGCCTCTGTTGCTTTACATTGCAGCCACAGGACAAGTCGTCAGTATAGTACTTACGGTCGAGCGGGAAGAAGAAGGGAAAGCCTTCAAAGTTCAGCGCCCAGTATATTATCTCTCTGAAGTTTTGACTCCATCGAAGCAAAGATATCCTCATTATCAGAAGCTTGTATATGGGATCTACATGACCATGAAGAAGGTTGCTCATTATTTCTCTGATCATGACATTACAGTCGTCAGCGACGCACCACTGTCAGAGATTCTGCACAATAGAGATGCAACTGGTCGAGTGGCTAAATGGGCGATTGAACTCCTTCCCCTTGATATCAAATTTGAGGCAAAGAAAGCCATTAAGTCCCAGGCGATTGCAGATTTCCTTGCCGAGTGGATTGAACAACAGCAGCCGACTCAAGTTCACTCGGAGCATTGGACCATGTTCTTTGATGGTTCTAAGATGTTAAATGGTTCTGGTGCTGGAGTGGTTTTAGTTTTCCCCTCGAGGAGATAAGCTCAGATATGTGCTTTAGATCCACTTTGATTCCTCCAATAATGAAGCAGAATATGAAGCACTTTTGTATGGGTTGTGCATGGCCATTTCACTCGGCGTCCGTCGCCTTATGGTTTATGGTGACTCAGATTTGGTGGTCAATCAGGTGATGAAGGAGTGGGACGTTAGAAGCCCAGCCATGACTGGATACTGCAATGCAGTGAGGAAGCTTGAAAATAAATTCGAAGGGTTAGAGTGTTGGAAATATGCCCTAGAGGCAATAATAAATTAGTTATTATTATATTTCCTTGTTCATTATAATCGTTTATTATCCATGCTATAATTGTATTGATAGGAAACTCAGATACATGTGTGGGTACATAGACAACACCATGTCCCTAGTAAGCCTCTAGTTGACTAGCTCGTTGATCAACAGATGGTTACGGTTTTCTGACCATGGACATTGGATGTCATTGATAACGGGATCACATCATTAGGAGAATGATGTGATGGACAAGACTCAATCCTAAGCCTAGCACAAAGATCGTAGTTCGTATGCTAAAGCTTTTCTAATGTCAAGTATCATTTCCTTAGACCATGAGATTGTGCAACTCCCGGATACCGTAGGAATGTTTTGGGTGTACCAAACGTCACAACGTAACTGGGTGGCTATAAAGGTGCACTACAGGTATCTCCGAAAGTGTCTGTTGGGTTGGCATGAATCGAGACTGGGATTTGTCACTCCGGTAAACGGAGAGGTATCTCTGGGCCCACTCGGTAGGACATCATCATAATGTGCACAATATGACCAAGGGGTTGATCATGGGATGATGTGTTACGGAACGAGTAAAGAGACTTGCCGGTAACGAGATTGAACAAGGTATCAGGATACCGACGATCGAATCTTGGGCAAGTACAATACCGCTAGACAAAGGGAATTGTATACGGGATCGATTGAGTCCTTGACATCGTGGTTCATCCGATGAGATCATCGTGGAACATGTGGGAGCCAACATGGGTATCCAAATCCCGCTGTTGGTTATTGACCGGAGAACATCTCGGTCATGTCTGCATGGTTCCCGAACCCGTAGGGTCTACACACTTAAGGTTCGATGATGCTAGGGTTATAAAGGAAGTTTTGTATGTGGTTACCGAATGTTGTTCGGAGTCCCGGATGAGATCCGGGACGTCACGAGGAGTTCCGAAATGGTCCGAAGGTAAAGATTTATATATGGGAAGTCCTGTTTTGGTCACCGGAAAAGTTTCGGGTTTTTTTCGGTAACATACCGGGACCATCGGGAGGGTCCCGGGGGTCCACCAACCCCGGAGGGCTGCATGGGCCAAGTGTGGGAGGGGACCATCCCCATGTGGGCTGGTGTGCCCCCCCCCCCCCACATGGCCCAAGGCGCAGGGAAGTGGGGAGGGAGGGCAAACCCTAGGGCAGATGGGCCCTAAGGCCCACCCTAGGTGCGCCTTCCCCCTCTCCCCTTCTGACCGCCACCCAGATGGGATCTAGGGGCTGCCGCCACCCCTGGGGAGGGAACCCTAAAGGGGGCGCAGCCCCCTTCCCTTCCCCTATAAATGCATGAGGTCTGGGGGCTGCCCAACACACGAGAACCTCTCCCTCTTGGCGCAGCCCTACCTCTCTTACTCCTCCTCTCCCGCGGTGCTTGGCGAAGCCCTGCAGGATTGCCATGCTCCTCCACCACCACCACACCATTGTGCTGCTGCTGGATGGAGTCTTCCCCAACTTCTCCCTCTCTTCTTGCTGGATCAAGGCATGGGAGACGTCACCGGGCTATACGTGTGTTGAACGCGGAGGTGCCATCCGTTCGGCACTAGGATCTCCGGTGATTTGGATCACGACGAGTACGACTCCTTCAACCCCGTTCTCTTGAACGCTTCTGCTTAGCGATCTACAAGGGTATGTAGATGCACTCTTCTTCCCCTCGTTGCTAGTCTCTCCATAGATAGATCTTGGTGATTCGTAGGAAAATTTTGAATTTCTGCTACGTTCCCCAACAGTGGCGTCATGAGCTAGGTCTATTGCGTAGATTCTTTGTACGAGTAGAACACAAAGTAGTTGTGGGCGTTGATTTTGTTCAATATGCTTACTCTTACTAGTCCAATCTTGTTTCGACGGTATTGTGGGATGAAGCGGCCCGGACCGACGTTACACGTACTCTTACGTGAGACAGGTTCCACCGACTGACATGCACTTGGTGCATAAGGTGGCTAGCGGGTGCTAGTCTCTGCCACTTTAGTCGGAACGAATTCGATGAAAAGGGTCCTTATGAAGGGTAAATAGCAATTGGCATATCACGTTGTGGTTTTGCGTAGGTAAGAAACGTTCTTGCTAGAAACCCATAGCAGCCACGTAAAACATGCAAACAACAATTAGAGGACGTCTAACTTGTTTTTGCAGGGTATGCTATTTTATGTAATATGGCCAAGAAGAATGTGATGATTGATATGTGATGTATGAGATTGATCATGTTCTTGTAATAGGAATCATGACTTGCATGTCGATGAGTATGACGACTGGCAGGAGCCATAGGAGTTGTCTTTATTTATTGTATGACCTTCATGTCATTGAACAACACCATGTAATTACTTTACTTTATTGCTAACTGGTAGCCATAGTAGTAGAAGTAATAAGTTGGCGAGACAACTTCATGGAGACCCGATGATGGAGATCATGATGATGGAGATCATGGTGTCATGCCGGTGACGATGATGATCATGGAGCCCCGAAGATGGAGATCAAAAGGAGCAATATGATATTGGCCATATCATGTCATTATTTGATTGCATGTGATGTTTATCATGTTTATGCATCTTATTTGCTTAGAACGACAGTAGTAAATAAGATGATCCCTCATTAAAATTTCAAGGAAGTGTTCCCCCTAACTGTGCACCGTTGTGAAAGTTCGTTGTTTCGAAGCACCACGTGATGATCGGGTGTGATAGATTCTTACGTTCACATACAACGGGTGTAAGCCAGATTTACACACGCGAAACACTTAGGTTAACTTGACGAGCCTAGCATGTACAGACATGGCCTCGGAACACAAGAGACCGAAAGGTCGAGCATGAGTCGTATAGTAGATACGATCAACATGAAGATGTTCACCGATGATGACTAGTCCGTCTCACGTGATGATCGGACACGGCCTAGTTGACTTGGATCATGTAATCACTTAGATGACTAGAGGGATGTCTATCTGAGTGGGAGTTCATAAGATGAACTTAATTATCCTGAACATAGTCAAAAGATCTTTGCAAATTATGTCGTAAGCTCGCGTTTTAGTTCCACTGTTTAGATATGTTCCTAGAGAAAAATATAGTTGAAAGTTGACAGTAGCGATTATGCGGATAGAAGAAAGCTTATGTCCTTAATGCACCGCTCAGTGTGCTGAACCCCAAGCATCGTCTGTGGATGTTGCGAACATCGTACATACACGTTTTCATAACTACGTGATAGTTCAGTTAAACGGTTTAGAGTTGAGGCACCAAAGACGTTTTTTGAAACGTCGCGGAACATATGAGATGTTTCAAGGGCTTAAATTGGGATTTCAGGCTCGTGCCCACGTCAAGAGGTATAAGACCTGTGACGATTTTCTTAGCCTGCAAACTAAGGGAGAAAAGCTCAATCGTTGAGCTTGTGCTCAGATTGTCTGAAGTGCAACAATCACTTGAATCGAGTGGGAGTTGATCTTCCAGATGAGATAGTGATGTTTCTCCAAAGTCATTGCCACCAAGATGCTAGAGCTTCATGATGAACTATAACATATCAGGGATAGATATGATGATCCTTGAGGTATTCGCGATGTTTGACACCGCGAAAGTAGAAATCAAGAAGGAGCATCAATTGTTGATGGTTGGTGAAACCACTAGTTTCAAGAAGGGCAAGGGCAAGAAGGGATACTTCATGAAACGGCAAATCAGCTGCTGCTCTAGTGAAGAAACCCAAGGTTGAACCCAAACCCGAGACTAAGTGCTTCTGTAATAAGGGGAACAGCCACTGGAGCAGAATTACCATAGATACTTGGTAGATGAGAAGGCATGCAAGGTCAATAGAAGTATATTGGATATACATTAAGTTAATGTGTACTTTACTAGTACTCCTAGTAGCACCAGGGTATTAAGATACCGGTTCGGTTGCTAAGTGTTAGTAACTCGAAATAAAAGAGCTACAGAATAAATGGAGACTAGCTGAAGGTGAGCTGACGATATGTGTTGGAAGTGTTTCCAAGTTTGATGTGATCAAACATCGCATGCTCCCTCTACCATCAAGATTAGTATTAAACCTGGATAATTGTCATTTGGAGTTGGCGTTGAGCATAGACATGATTGGATTATGTCTATCGCAATACGGTTATTCATTTAAGGAGAATAATGGTTACTCTATTTATTTGAATAATACCTTCAATGGTCTTGCACCTAAAGGAATGGTTTATTGAATCTCGATCGTAGTGATACACATTTTCATGCCAAAAGATATAAGATAGTAATGATAGTACCACTTACTTGTGGCACTGCCATGTAAGTCATATTGGTATAAAACGCATGAAGAAGCTCCATGTTGAAGGATCTTTGGACTCACTCGTTTTTGAAAAGTTTGAGACATGCGAACCATGTCTATTGGTGTATACACATGAAGAAACTCCATGCAGATGGATCGTTTGGACTCACTTGATTTTGAATCACTTGAGATATGCAAATCATACCACATGGGCAAGATGACTGAAAAGCCTTGTTTCAGTGAGATGGAACAAGATAGCAACTTGTTGGAAGTAACACATTTTGATGTGTGCAGTCCAGTGAGTGTTGAGGCATGCAGTGAATATCGTTATGTTCTTACTTCACAGATGATTCGAGTAGATGTTGAGTATATTTACTTGATGAAACACAAGTCTGAATTATTGAATAGTTCAAGTAATTTCAGAGTGAAGTTGAAGATCATTGTGACAGGAGGATAAAATGTCTATGATATGATCATAGAGATGAGTATCTGAGTTATGAGCTTTGGCACGCAATTAAGACATTGTGGATATTGTTTCACAATTAATACCGCCTGGAACACCATAGTGTGATGGTGTGTTCGAACATCATAGTTGCACCCTATTGGATATGGTGCGTACCATGATGTCTCTTATAGAATTACCAGTATCGTTCATGGGTTAGGCATTAGAGACAACCACATTCACTTTAAATTGGGCACCACGTAACTCCGTTAAGACGACACCGTTTAAACTATGGTTTAGAGAAACCTAAGATGTCGTTTCTTAAAAGTTTGTGGCTGCGATGCTTATGTGAAAAAAAGTTTCAGGTTGATAAGCTCGAACCCAAAGCGGATAAAATGCATCTTCATAGGACACCCAAAACAGTTGGGTGTACCTCCTAATTCAGATCCAAAAGCAATAGGGATTGTTTCTTGAATCGGGTCCTTTCTCGAGAAAAGTTTGTCTCGAAAAGTTGAGTGGGAGGATGGTGGAGACTTGATGAGGTTATTGAACCGTCACTTCAACTAGTGTGTAACAGGGCACATGAAGTTGTTCCTGTGGTGCCTACACCAATTGAAGTAGAAGCTTATGATAGTGATCATGAAACTTCGGATCAAGTCACTACCGAACCTCGTAGGACGACAAGGACGCGTACTGCTTCAGAGTGGTA
Source organism: Triticum dicoccoides (assembly GCF_002162155.2). Classification (NCBI taxonomy): domain Eukaryota; kingdom Viridiplantae; phylum Streptophyta; class Magnoliopsida; order Poales; family Poaceae; genus Triticum; species Triticum dicoccoides. Next base: position 390,417,270 of record NC_041383.1, on the reverse strand, counting down.
CGGTGATCCTGTCTTGAAGGTCATGTTGCTAGACAACAATGAACCTACGAGCTATGGAGAAGCAATGGTGGGCCCATATTCCAACAAATGGTTAGAAGCCATGAAATCCGAGATAGGATCCATGTATCAGAACAAAGCCTGGACTTTGGTGGACTTGCCCGATGATCGGCAGGCCATTGAGATAAATGGATCTTTAAGAAGAAGACGACGTGGACGGTAATGTCACCGTCTATGAAGCTCGACTGGTGGCGAAGAGTTTTTCACAAGTTCAAGGAGTTGACTACGATGAGATTTTCTCATCCGCAGCGATGCTTAAGTCCGTCGGAATCATGTTAGCATTAGCTGCATTTATGAAATCTGGCAGATGGATGTCAAGACGAGTTTCCTTACCAGTTTTCGTAAGGAAAGGTTGTATGTGATACAATCAGAAAGGTTTTGTCAATCCCAAGGATGGTAAAAGGTATGCTAGCTCCAGCGATCCTTCCATGGACTAGAGTAAGCATCTCGGAGTTGGAATGTGCGCTTTGATGAGATGATCAAAGATTTTGGGTTTATACAAAGTTTATGAGAAACTTGTATTTCCACAGAAGTGAGTGGGAGCACTATAGAATTTCTGATGAGTATATGTTGTTGACATATTGTTGATCAGAAATGATGTAGAATTTCTAGAAAGCGTATAGGGTTATTTGAAAGATGTTTTTCAATAGAAAACCTGGATTAAGCTACTTGAACATTGAGCATCGAGATCTATAAGGATAGATCAAAATGCTTAATAATACTTTCAAATGAGCATATACCTTGACATGATCTTGAAGGTGTTCAAGATGGATTAGTCAAAGAAGGAGTTCTTGCCTGAGTTGTAAGTATGAAGTTAAGACTTAAAGCTCGACCATGGCAGAAAAGAGAGAGAAAGGATGAAGGTCGTCCCCTATGCTTTAGACGTAGGCTCTACAGTATGCTATGCTAAGTGCCGCACCTGATGTGTGCCTTGCCACATGTCTGGCAAGAGGGTACAAAGGTGATCAAGGAGTGGATCACCAGATAGCGGTCAAAATTATCCTTAGAGGAATAAGGATTTGTTTCTCGATTATGGAGGTGATAAAGAGTTCGGCGTAAAGGGTTACGACGATGCAAGTTTTAACACCTATCCGAATGACTCTGAGTAGCAAACCGGATACGTATAGTGGAGCGACCATTTGGAATAGCTCCAAGTGGAGCGTGGAAGCAGCATTTACAATATGACTTAGAGATTTGTGAAGTACATACGGATCTGAATGTTGCAGACCCGTTGACTAAAACTTCTCTCACAAGCAAAACATGATCAAACTCCAGAACTCATTGAGTCTTAATCACATGATGATGTGAACTAGTTTAATGACACTAGTAAACTCTTTGGATGTTGGTCACATGGCGATGTGACGTGTGAGTGTTAATCACATGGCGATGTGAACTAGATTACTGACTCTAGTGCAAGTGGGAGACTGTTGGAAATATGCCCTAGAGGCAATAATAAATTAGTTATTATTATATTTCCTTGTTCATAATAATTTATTATCCATGCTATAATTGTATTGATAGGAAACTCAGATACATGTGTGGGTACATAGACAACACCATGTCCCTAGTAAGCCTCTAGTTGACTAGCTCGTTGATCAACAGATGGTTATGGTTTCCTGACCATGGACATTGGATGTCATTGATAACGGGGTCTCATCATTAGGAGAATGATGTGATGGACAAGACCCAATCCTAAGCCTAGCACAAAGATCGTAGTTCGTATGCTAAAGCTTTTCTAATGTCAAGTATCATTTCCTTAGACCATGAGATTGTGCAACTCCCGGATACCGTAGGAATGCTTTGGGTGTACCAAACATCACAACATAACTGGGTGACTATAAAGGTGCACTACAAGTATCTCCGAAAGTGTCTGTTGGGTTGGCACGAATCGAGACTGGGATTTGTCACTCCGGTAAACGGAGAGGTATCTCTGGGCCCACTCAGTAGGACATCATCATAATGTGCACAATGTGACCAAGGGGTTGATCACGGGATGATGTGTTACGGAACGAGTAAAGAGACTTGCCGGTAACGAGATTGAACAAGGTATCGGGATACCGACGATCGAATCTCGGGCAAGTACAATACCGCTAGACAAAGGGAAATGTATACGGGATCGATTAAGTCCTTGACATCGTGGTTCATCCGATGAGATCATCGTGGAACATGTGGGAGCTAACATGGGTATCCAGATCCCGCTGTTGGTTATTGACCGGAGAACGTCTCGGTCATGTCTGCATGGTTCCCGAACCCGTAGGGTCTACACACTTAAGGTTCGATGACGCTAGGGTTATCAAGGAAGTTTTGTATGTGGTTATAGAATGTTGTTCGGAGTCCCGGATGAGATCCCGGACGTCACGAGGAGTTTCAGAATGGTCCGGAGGTAAAGATTTATATATGGGAAGTCCTGTTTTGGTCACCAGAAAAGTTTCGGGTTTTTTTCGGTAACGTACCGGGACCACCGGGAGGGTCCCGGGGGTCCACCAAGTGGGGCCACCAACCCCGGAGGGCTGCATGGGCCAAGTGTGGGAGGGGACCAGCCCCAGGTGGGCTGGTGCGCCCCCCCCCACAGGGCCCAAGGCGCAGGGAAGTGGGGAGGGGGGGGGCAAACCCTAGGGCAGATGGGCCCTAAGGCCCACCCTAGGTGCGCCTTCCCCCTCTCCCCTTCTGGCCGCCACCTAGATGGGATCTGGGGGCTGCCGCCACCCCTGGGAGGGAACCCTAGAGGGGGCGCAGCCCCCTCCCCTTCCCCTATAAATACATGAGGTCTGGGGGCTGCCCAACACACGAGAACCTCTCCCTCTTGGCGCAGCCCTACCTCTCTTACTCCTCCTCTCCCGCGGTGCTTGGCGAAGCCCTGCAGGATTGCCATGCTCCACCACCACCACCACGCCGTTGTGCTGCTGCTGGATGGAGTCTTCCTCAACCTCTCCCTCTCTCCTTGCTGGATCAAGGCATGGGAGATGTCACCGGGCTGTACGTGTGTTGAACGCGGAGGTGCCGTCTGTTCGGCACTAGGATCTCCGGTGATTTGGATCACGACGAGTACGACTCCTTCAACCCCATTCTATAATTGTATTGATAGGAAACTCAAATACATGCATGGGTACATAGACAACACCATGTCCCTAGTAAGCCTCTAGTTGACTAGCTCGTTGATTAATAGATGGTTACGGTTTCCTGACCATGGACATTGGATGTCATTGATAACGAGATCACATCATTAGGAGAATGATGTGATGGACAAGACCCAATCCTAAGCCTAGCACAAAGACCGTAGTTCGTATGCTAAAGCTTTTCTAATGTCAAGTATCATTTCCTTAGACCATGAGATTGTGCAACTCCCGGATACCGTAGGAATGCTTTGGGTGTACCAAACGTCACAACGTAACTGGGTGGCTATAAAGGTGCACTACAGGTATCTTCGAAAGTGTCTGTTGGGTTGGCACGAATCGAGACTGGGATTTGTCACTCTGTGTGACGGAGAGGTATCTCTGGGCCCACTCGGTAGGACATCATCATAATGTGCACAATGTGATCAAAGAGTTGATCGCGGGATGATGTGTTATGGAACGAGTAAAGAGACTTGCCGGTAACGAGATTGAACAAGGTATCGGCATACCGACGATCGAATCTCGGGCAAGTACAATACCGCTAGACAAAGGGAATTGTATACGGGATTGATTGAGTCCTTGACATCGTGGTACATCCGATGAGATCATCATGGAACATGTGGGAGCCAACATGGGTATCCAGATCCCGCTGTTGGTTATTGACCGGAGAACGTCTCGGTCATGTCTGCATGGTTCCCGAACCCGTAGGGTCTACACACTTAAGGTTCGATGACACTAGGGTTATAAAGGAAGTTTGTATGTGGTTACTGAATGTTGTTCGGAGTCCTGGATGAGATCCCGAATGTCACGAGGAGTTCCGGAATGGTCCGGAGGTAAAGATTTATATATGGAAAGTTGTTGTTCGGGTTTCGGGAAAAGTTCGGGTTTTTCCGGTATTGTACCGGGAAGCTTCCAGAAGGTTCTGGAGGATTCCGGAGGGGTCCGGAGGTCCGGAAATTGTTCCACCACGTCCAATACAGCAGCATGGGCTGTAAGGGGGCGCCCTAGCCTTAATGGGCCAGGGGCACCAGCCCCCCCAAGGCCCATGCGCATGGGAGAACCCTAAGGGGGAGGGCCTCCACTTGACTTGGGAGGCACTCCTCCCCCCTTTGGCCGCCGCCCCCAACCCTAGATGAGATCTAGGTGGGCCGGCCCCCTCTCCCCCCCATCTATAAATAGTGGAGGGGTGGCAGGGCAGCCGCACCCCAAGTTCTGGCGCAGCCCTCCCCCTCTCCCAAGTCCTCCTCCTCTCCCGCGGTGCTTGGCGAAGCCCTGCAGGATTGCCACGCTCCTCCACCACCACCACGCCGTCGTGCTACTGCTGGATGGAGTCTTCCTCAACCTCTCCCTCTCTCCTTGCTGGATCAAGGCATGGGAGACGTCACCGGGTTGTACGTGTGTTGAACGCGGAGGTGCCGTCCGTTCGGCACTAGGATCTCCGGTGATTTGGATCACGACGAGTACGACTCCTTCAACCCCGTTCTCTTGAACGCTTCCGCTTAGCGATCTTCAAGGGTATGTAGATGCACTCTCCTTCCCCTCGTTGCTGGTTTCTCCATAGATAGATCTTGGTGATACGTAGGAACATTTTGAATTTCTGCTACGTTCCCCAACAGTTATGCACTAGGGGAAGGAGGAGTAACGACCATCGCTGACGGTCGCAAATGTCAGAGAGGAATCAGTGAGGGAGAGTATCCACCATATATGAGAGGACGAAGAATCCCGACTATTGTCGTGGGGGTAGCTTCTCCTTCACCCATGTGCTAGACAATTTGGTATAATGCACTCGAGAACGAAAGAAGGAGCTACCATCACCGACGGTCGAATATATACACCACGTGAGCTAAGAGTTTTCAAGAAAAGACTCGACAGACCGATAGTCAACCTGTGATGAATAGTAATGATCTAATTTAGTTTTTGTAGTACATATATTTAATTGTACAAGTTTAATCTTTGAATTATGAACATAGGAAATGACGTCGGACGAAGAAGGTCCCGGGGAGTGCTCCTGGTGCAGCGACAACCGGGGTTTCTGCGACAGGCCTCACCTGGACGAAGGTCGGTGCTTTAGCATTAAGCTCAAGGAGACCTTCGATTGTGAAATGGTACGCTACGATGCTAAGTGTTTTTTTCGTAATTAAGCTCGACTTTTACTACTTCAACGTGTAACTTTCGTGTTTTACAATTCGACTAGCTTATCCCATGCCATGCAAGACGCTATGTCTTGGAGAGGATGGGTTTTGAAGATCATGAGAGGAATGAAACAAAGAAAATTAACCTAAGGACCCATCATGGTATGGATTTTGAGGTAAATCTATACAATTCTGAGAGCGTATCCAATTTTGGTTGCCCAAGTTGGGAAGCACTTTGCAAGATGTATGATTTTCAAGAGGGTATGTTTGTCACCATAGATCTTGGTGATGCTGACATCGACCAAGACAATTTGGACATTTGGGTTCTTGTTGATACGCTTCCAATTCTACCGCTATGTGAGTTCCTCAAACATAGTTATTAAGTAATTTATATTGTTTATTTCAAAATAGTTGACAACTTATTTCCATTGATAGCTTATTTTCATTCTTCAAAGAGTGTGCGGAAGATGATAGACAGAACCAACTACACCGATGGCTCTGAGTTAACTTATCGGGAGAAAAATCATCTGGTCGCATATTGTATTGAAATTGAGAATTACAATGCCTTTTATCGAACTCCTCCAAATTATGGTCAATACGTGCCACTACTGCACGTGTTGAACCACGATAACTTCCATGGAGATATCCTGGTAAGATTTTTTACTATTACGACATCCATGCATCTTTTGCATACTTCTAAAACTGAACTACATTGCTAACTATGAAGTTATTACTATGTTTTTCAATAGAAAATCCCGATGGATTGTGTGCCTCATTTGATGTATCAGAATGGTCGCCTTGATGTTTTGAACATACATCCAGGTCGTCCTACGAATCTCACCTGTCCATACCGGATTTCTAAAAATGGTGAACACATGATAATCAAAGAATGGAAGAAATGTATGGACAGTCGTAAGGAGGTTCTTGGAAGCAACATTGTGCAAAAGGCAAGAATTGGAGACAGGATAATCTCCATTCTCCATAATGGAGAGTCAGGGGCTATCTTGTTTTATGCTATTTTACCTAAGATAATATAGTAGGTCCTAAGAGAATGTAGTAGGTCCTATGAGGTACAATATGTTTATGAGAGTTGATGATGATGAGTAGTTGTGATTATGTCTAGTGACCAACTTGTATGTGATGTCTCATTGATGAAAACGATGATCATGAGGAGGTGTTATATGACAATGATGTATTATGATGATAAGTTGTTAATTATATGATGATGATGATGATGATGATGATATTTATTATATCATTGGGTGAAAGAATCGCAGATTAGTTTCAAGTGGATGTCCATCCACTTGAAACTAGTCCACGGTTCTTTCTCCCACTGATGTAATAACTCATTATGATGTAAAATCATTCTCTAAATTGCTGCGGTATGAAAACTTGTATAAAGGTGTACGAATACAACATGAAATAAAAAAGAAATACGGAATAATACTAGTAGCGCATGCTAGAAGAAGCGCTACTACTAATTACCAGTAGCGCTCATAGTAGAATGCGCTGCTACTAAGTCGATATAGCAGTAGCGTGGTCCAACCCACGCTACTGCTAACCTTTAGCTGTAGCGCCTTACTAGTAGCGTGGTTCCCCGCGCTACTGATAGGCTTTAAACACGCGCTACTGCTAGGGTTTTCCCTAGTAGTGGATGCTGATGTTTTGAACATCTGGCAAGCTCGATCTGATGACTACTCTATAGTTCATTGTGCCATGCTTTACGGCTTAAAACCAGGCCTTCAAAGACTTTTTGAACGTCATAGAGCATATGAGATGTTCCAAGAGTTGAAGTTAATATTTCAAGCAAATGCCTAGGTTGAGAGATATGAAGTCTCCAACAAGTTCTATAGCTGCAAGATGGAGGAGAACAGTCCTGTCAGTGAACATATACTCAAAATGTCTAGGTATTATATGAAGGAAATATGCCCTAGAGGCAATAATAAAGTTGTTATTTATATTTCCTTATATCATGATAAATGTTTATTATTCATGCTAGAATTGTATTAACCGGAAACTTAGTACATGTGTGAATACATAGACAAACATAATGTCACTAGTATGCCTCTACTTGACTAGCTCGTTGAATCAAAGATGGTTAAGTTTCTTAGCCATAGACATGAGTTGTCATTTGATTAACGGGATCACATCATTAGAGAATGATGTGATTGATTTGACCCATTCCGTTAGCTTAGCACTTGATCATTTAGTCTGTTGCTATTGCTTTCTTCATGACTTATACATGTTCCTATGACTATGAGATTATGCAACTCCCGAATACCGGAGGAACACTTTGTGTGCTACCAAACGTCACAATGTAACTGGGTGATTATAAAGGTGCTCTACAGGTGTCTCCGATGGTACTTGTTGAGTTGGCATAGATCGAGATTAGGATTTGTCACTCCGATTGTCGGAGAGGTATCTTTGGGCCCTCTAGGTAATGCACATCACTATAAGCCTTGCAAGCAATGTGACTAATGAGTTAGTTGCGGGGTGATGCATTACGGAACGAGTAAAGAGACTTGCCAGTAACGAAATTGAACTAGGTATGGTGATATCGACGATCGAATCTCGGGCAAGTAACATACCGATGACAAAGGGAACAACGTATGTTGTTATGCGGTTTGATCGATAGAGATCTTTGTAGAATATGTAGGAGCCAATATGCGCATCCAGGTTCCTCTATTGGTTATTGACTGGAGACGTGTCTCGGTCATGTCTACATAGTTCTCGAACCCGTAGGGTCTGCACGCTTAACGTTCGGTGACGATTTATATTATGAGTTATGTGATTTGATGACCGAAGTTTGTTTGGAGTCCTGGATGAGATCTGGGACATGACGAGGAGTCTCGAAATATTCGAGTCGTAAAGATCGATATATTGGAAGGCTATATTCAGACATCGGAAAGGTTCCGAGTCATTCGGGTATTTTTCGGAGTACTGAAGAGTTACAGGAATTCGTATTGGGCCTTAATGGGCCATACGGGAAAGGAGAGAAAAGGCCTCAAGGGTGGCCGCACCCCTCCCTATGGACTGGTCCTAATTGGACTAGGGAGGGGGTGAGGGAGTCCTGGATTAGGGGGTCCTCGGACAGCCGGACTATATACTTTGGCTGGACTATTGGACTATGAAGATACAAGATTGAAGACTTCGTCCCGTGTCCGGGTGGGACTCTCCTTTGCGTGGAAGGCAAGCTTGGCAATTCGGATATGTAGATCTCCTTCTCTGTAACCGACTCTGTGTAATCCTAGCCCCCTCCGGTGTCTATATAAACCGAAGGGTTTAGTCCGTAGGCTAACAACAATGATAATCATAGGCTAGCTTCTAGGGTTTAGCCTCTTCGTTCTCGTGGTAGATCAACTCTTGTAATACTCATATCATCAGGATCAATCAAGCAGGAAGTAGGGTATTCCCTCCATCGAGAGGGCCCGAACCTGGGTAAACATTGTGTCCCCCGCCTCCTGTTACCATTAGCCTTAGACGCACAGTTCGGGACCCCCTACCCGAGATCTGCCGGTTTTGACACCGACATTGGTGCTTTCATTGAGATTTCCACTGTGTCGTCATGATAAGGCTTGATGGCTCCTTCAATCATCTGCAACGATGCGGTCCAGGGTGAGGTTTTCCTCCTCGGACAAATCTTCGTATTAGGCGGCTTCATACTGTGGGCCAACTCGCTTGGCCATCTGGAGCAGATCGATAGCTATGCCCCTGGCCATCAGGTCAGGTTTGGAAGCTTGAACTATACTGCCGACATCCGCGGAGACTTGATCTTCGACGGATTCGAGCCCATGTTAGGTGCGCCGAACAGTCACGACGAGCATGACTTGGATCTGCCATCGGATGGTGTTCGGGAGATCACACCTGCGGCTGCCCCGACCCTTAATCCGGAGCAGATCATGCCATCCGAGGACGGGTGGATGGACCCCGCCACAGAGGCCGCACACTTATCGGCGCTAGAGCTGAACACAGTCTTCACCTCCAAAGTGATCTGTGTCATCGGACCCTCGGACTCGTCTCCGTCCATAGGTTTTGAATCGCGTGCGTCCGTGCCTATCAAATCTAATTGGGCACCGATCATGGAGTTTACCTCCGCGGATATCTTTCAGCACTCGCCCTTGGGCGACGTGCTAAATCCATTAAGGTCTCTCTCTCTCTGTCAGGGGACTCTTGGTCGAACTATGTCCGGCTTGAGTGGGAAGCGGACGACGAAGAAATTCGTTCCCCACCCACCACCCACTTAATAGCCACTGTCGAGGACTTAACCGACACGCTTGACTTCGACTCCTAAGACATCGACGGTATGGAGGACGATGCTGGAGAGGAACAGGAACCACCGCCTACGGGGCACTGGACAGCCACCTCATCATTCGATATATACATGGTGGATACACCCAAAGAAAACAATGGCGAGCAACGGAAGGATGCAATGGAGGACAATCCCATCGAGCAGCAACCAGAGCGACGACGTAGGCACCGCTCTAAATCCCGCCATAGTAAAAACAGCGATAATAGCACAAGAAGAAATAATACACCAGTCGACTCCAAAGGAAACGATGACCCCATGGACCCAGCGATGGAGCAGGATGAGCCAGGGGACGGCGAACATAGTTCGCGACCGCTGTCCGATCATAGCAACGGCGGAGATAAAACCCATAAACCTGTCACCGAAGAGGAGAACAGTCTGGACGATGATGCACTCATCATCCCGGAAAAACACTTGGAACAAGAGAACCTCCATAGAAGGCTTATCGCCACAGCGCAAAGCTTGAAGAAGCAGAAGCAAAGGCTTAAGGCTGCGCGGGGTATGCTCAACCGCAGATGGAACAAAGTGCTCGACACTGAAGAAAAATACGGTGGTGATCGCCACACAAAGAGCTACCCAAAGCGCAAGCTGCTGCCCGAATTCGACGATGAGGCCATAGAGGCCATCCTGCCGAAAATTAATACGGCCGATCCACCGGATCGACCACCCCATGGCCGCGATAGGGCGGCTAATGACGCCGCACACAAGTCAGCACACGATTTACATGAGCTCTTGGACAAAAAAGCCGGTATGGCCAGGTCCATTTATGGATCTAGGAAGCGCGCTCCGGCGCAGGATCACAGCCTCCAAAACGATCATATTGATCGGATACCAGCTCGGAATCAACACCGAACACAACAACCGTCGACAGCAAGCCATGACACATCCAAATACAGGGGTGCCGCGCACCCCCTGTGCTTCACCGATGAGATGCTGGATCATGAATTTTCAGAGGGATTTAAACCTGTCAATATAGAGGCATACGACAGAATGACAGACCCTGGGGTCTGGATTGAGGACTTTATCCTTCACATCCACATGGCTCGCGGAGATGATCTCCATGCCATTAAATACCTGCCCCTCAAATTGAAAGGACCAGCTCGGCATTGGTTGAAAAGCCTCCCCGAAAACTGAATTGGAAGTTGGGAGGAACTTGAGGATGCTTTCAGGGCCAATTTTCAAGGGACCTATGTCCGACCTCCGGATGCAGACGATTTAAGTCACATAATCCAACAACTCGGAGAGTCAGACATAAGCTTTGGAACAGATTTCTTACTAAGAAGAATCAAACCGTCGACTGCCTGGATGCCGAAGCCTTAGCGGCTTTCAAGCACAGTATCCAAGACGAATGGCTTGCCAGACACCTCGGCCAAGAAAAGCCGAGGACAATGGCAGCCCTAACAAGCCTTATGACCCGCTTCTGCGCGGGCGAGGACAGCTGGTTAGCCCGCAGCGGCACCAGCGACCCAGGCACATCTGTAGTCAGGAATGGCAACGGGAAGCCGCGACGCAATAAAAACAAGCGTTGAAATCATGAAGACAGCCCAGAAAACACGGCGGTCAACACCGGATTCAGGGGCTCTCGACCCGGTCAGCGGAAAAAACCATTTAAAGGCAGCAGAGATGGACCGTCCAACCTAAACAAGATTCTAGATAGATTATGTCAGATTCATGGCACCCCCGAAAAACCTGCAAATCACACCAACAGAGAATGCTGGGTCCTCAAGAAGGCCCGCAAACTAAACGCCGAACACAAGGGGAGGGAGACACCAAGTGAAGACGAGGATGACCCTCGCCAGCCGAACACTGGGGGACAGAAAAAAATTCCACCAGAGGTCAAAACAGTGAACATGATTTACGCAACCCACATACAAAAGAGGAGGCGCAAGTGCGCACTCCGAGACGTATACGCTATAGAGCCCGTCGCCCCCAAGTTTAACCCGTGGTCGGCCTGCCCGATCACTTTTGATCGCAGGGATCATCCGACTAGTATCCGGCACGGAGGATCGGCCGCCTTGGTGCTCGACCCAATAATTGACGGATACCATCTCACCTGAGTCCTTATGGACGGCGGCGGTAGTCTTAATCTGATATATCAAGATACTGTCCGCAAAATGGGGGTAAACCCATCAAGAATCAGCCAAAGCAATACTACCTTTAAAGGAGTAATACCAGGCGCGGAGGCCCGCTGCATGGGCTCTCTAGTACTAGAGGTTGTATTCGGTTCTCCCGACAACTTCCGAAGCGAAGAATTAATCTTCGACATTGCTCCATTCCGAAGCGGCTATCACGCACTACTCGGAAGAACGGCCTTCGCCCGTTTCAATGCAGTACTGCATTATGCTTATCTTAAACTCAAGATGCCCGGTCCACGTGGCATCATCACAGTTAGCGGAAATACAGAGTGTTCCTTGCGTGCGAAAGAATATGTGGCGGCTATAGCAGCCAAACACTGAACAGCCTGTCCAACATGAATAAATGATCGGTCGTCAAGACCGCGGACACGTCTAGACGAGTTCAGCGCACCACTAGTTGTAGCAACCCAGATAAACCTGAGCTTGGGTCGACGGATACACCCTCATAGGCGGTGCTAGGGGCTATCCGCATGTAAAGCCCATAGTTCGGCTTGACATTATTAATACAATAATAGATTGCATTTTATGGTTCATTAAGAATAACCAACATTTCGCATGAAGTCTTTCACCTGGGTTTTTCATTGTTACAGATGATCATCATGCTACACCCTTCCAGGATACGGCACAACGGAGATAAAGGCGCAAACGTGCAACATGCCCCGCTCAAAGGTTTCTTTCTAGATTAAGACCCTGTGTAAACCTTTTTAATTTCTCTTGTTGCTTCACACCCTCCGGGCACTCAACACAACTGAGAGGGATGCTGGCGTTCTTGGCATTTCGTCACGCCAGACCTATGCATGTATCTGGAAATTCAGGGCTCATTATTGAGGGCGTTACTCAGCCAAGTATATGTTGTAAAGTCCGATTACCTTAGAGAGTGTTCGGCGTCGCAAGTTTGGCCTTATATGCATCAGCTCCGAATCATGTCTTTGGTCAATAGTTGGGTTTGCCCGGCTCCCGTGTTTTGCTACCTTACATTCCGCTCTATCGGCTAAGGTGGCACCGGGAGAACTACTACGATTGTGCCCTAGTTCATCTGGATGAGCACCTCAGTAGAGAAAGGCAAAAACTGACTGTCATGATAAAGCGAGAGACTGGTCAACCATTCGATGACTCAGCGGAATCTTCGTGATTCCTCCGCATTAATGAAGGACCGGTTTCCCGGTCATGTACGTACGCACACCGTATTCGGATGAATGCGGAAGTACCAGGGGCTATATAGTAACCCCACCGTCAAACTCCTATGGCTAAGTGAAAGTGTTAAAGCTATATAGTCTGATTGCCTTGTTCGCCGCGCTATCACCTCCTTAATGGACCAAGACGTTGGATCAAGTGTGATTACGCGCTTTACCGAACACCCCCGCATTATATGCGTGGGGGCTGAAGCCGAGGACTGCAAACTTTCGGTTATATACATACATACATAAACGGCCGCACAGGAGGCACTATAATACTTTCGGGCAAAAGTATAAACACAGCCTTTATAATCAAAATAGCATTGTTTTTACAATTCAGATACATGTCACTCGAACATGGTACTCTTCAAGCACTGAGCCTCTATTAAACGGGCGCCTTCTAGGACTTCTTCAAAATAGTGCTCGGGCGAGCCCTGGCCTCCGGTCGGACCCCGGGATGCAATAGCGGTGGCCTCCATCCCTGTCCAATATGTCTTAACATGGGCGAGAGCCATCCGCGCACCCTCTATGCAAGCCGACCTCTTTACAGCGTCGATATGCGACACAACACGAAGGAATCGTAGCACTAAGCCAAAATAACTGTCCGACCTTGGTCCCTTCGGCCAAAGATGATCCACGACAGACCTCATGGCAAGCCTAGACAACCTATGGAGCTCGGCCCACTCGGCCATTTGTTCATTTAACAGCAGCGGGCGCTTTGGAGAACTGAGATGCAACCAGAACAACCTTTCCACCTCATGATCTTTCTGATCTTTGAAATATTCAGTTGCATCAGCAGCACTCTTTGCCAAGTCCAAGTACGCATCCTCAGCACTCCATAATTGATCTAGAGGGGCATACTTCGGATCTCCGAACTTCGTCCGCAACAGAAAGGGCTTCCCAGTCATGATATCTCCGGCTTGACAAAGCTCCTCCCTTGTCGCTCTGGTCCCAGAGCGAGTTTCCTTGGCTGCTTCCAAGGCCTTCTGTAGGTCAGCCGCTTTCTCTTGGCTTTATTTCTCAAGGAGCTCATATCGGCTGGCGGCATCTTTCAGCTCAACAGCCATCTTGGCTATTTTATCTTTGCTCTGGCGATGAGCAGCCTGTTCGGCTCTTAACTCCTCGGCCGCCTTTAGGGCGGCCGCATCACTTCTCCTGGCTAGATCCTTGGCTTGGGCAAGTTCCGCCCGAAGGGTCTCCATGGCGGCAGCTCCATCTGCAGTCACAACATATTATAGATACTAGCATCGAGCTCCTCTTAATATTTGTTGATAAGCCAAAAATACATACCCTGTGCCTCGTCAAGCCGCTTGTTCACAAGTGTGATGTTGGCATCCGCCACGTCAAGCTGTCACCTTAGTTTGGCAAAATCAGCAGTCCGGTCAGCAGTCGGACCCTCAGCCGCCTGCACATGAAAGCAGCACGATCATTACCTAGGACTATGATGTTGGGGAACGTAGTAATTTCAAAAAAATTCCTACGCACACGCAAGATCATGGTGATGCATAGCAACAAGAGGGGAGAGTGTTGTCCACGTACCCTCGTAGACCGAAAGCGTAAGAGTTAGAACAACGCGGTTGATGTAGTCGTACGACTTCACGGCCTGACCGATCAAGCACCGAAACTACGACACCTCCGAGTTCTAGCACATGTTCAGCTCGATGACGTCCCTCGAACTCCTATCCAGCCGAGTGTCGAGGGAGAGTTCCGTTAGCATGATGACGTGGTGACAATCTTGATGTTCTACCGTCACAGGGCTTCACCTAATCACCGCTACAATATTATCGAGGATGACTATGGTGGAGGGGGGCACCGCACACGGCTAAGAGATCAAGAGATCAATTGTTGTGTCTAGAGGTGCCCCCTGCCCCCGTATATAAAGGAGCAAGGGGGGAGGGGCGGCCGGCCTAGGAGGGGGCGCGCCATGGGGAGTCCTACTCCCACTGGGAGTAGGACTCCCTCCTTCCTTGTTGGACTAGGAGAAGGGGGAGGAAAGGGAGAGGAGGAGAAGGAAAGAGGGGGGCCGGCCCCCTTTTCCTAAACAAATTTGGTTTGGGCCTTGGGGGGCACGCCCCACACTCCCCTTGCTGCCCTCTATTTCCACTAAGGCCATGTAGGCCCATTAAACCCCCGGGGGGTTCCGGTAACCTCCCGGTACTCCGGTAAAATCTCGATTTCACCCAGAACACTTCCGATATCCAAATATAGGCTTCCAATATATCAATCTTCATGTCTCGACCATTTCAAGACTCCTCGTCATGTCCGTAATCACATTCGGGACTCCGAACAACCTTCGGTACATCAAAACTCGTAAACTCATAATATAACTGTCATCGAAACCTTAAGCGTGTGGACCCTACGGGTTCGATAACTATGTAAACATGACCGGGCCACGTTTCCGGTCAATAACCAATAGCGAAACCTGGATGCTCATATTGGCTCCTACATATTCTATGAAGATCTTTATCGGTCAAACCGCATAACAACATACGTTGTTACCTTTGTCATCGGTATGTTACTTGCCCGAGATTCGATCGTCGGTATCTCAATACCTAGTTCAATCTCGTTACCGGCAAGTCTCTTTACTCGTGATGTGATGCATCATTCCGTAACTAACTCATTAGCTACATTGCTTGCAAGGCTTATAGTGATGTGCATTACCGAGAGGGCCCAGAGATACCTCTCCGACAATCGGAGTGACAAAACCTAATCTCGAAATAGGCCAACTCAACATGTACCTTTGGAGACACCTGTAGAGCTCCTTTGTAATCACCCAGTTACGTTGTGACACTTGGTAGCACACAAAGTGTTCCTCCGGTAAACGGGCGTTGCATAATCTCATAGTTGTAGGAACATGTATAAGTCATGAAGAAAGCAATAGCAACATACTAAATGATCAAGTGTTAAGCTAACAGAATGGGTCAAGTCAATCACATCACTCTACTAATGATGTGATCCCATTAATCAAGTGACAACTCATGTCTATGGTTTGGAAACATAACCATCTTTGATTAATGAGCTAGTCAAGTAGAGGCATACTAGTGACATTATGTTTGTCTATGTATTCACACATGTATCATGTTTCTGGTTAATACAATTCTAGCATGAATAATAAACATTTACCATGATATAAGGAAATAAATAATAACTTTATTATTGCCTCTAGGGCATATTTCCTTCAGTCTCCCACTTGCACTAGAGTCAATAATCTAGATTACACAGTAATGATTCTAACACACATGGAGCCTTGGTGCTGATCATTGTTTTGCTCGTGGAAGAGGCTTAGTCAACGGGTCTGCAACATTCAGATCCGTATGTATCTTGCAAATCTCTATGTCTCCCACCTGGACTTGGTCCCGGATGCAATTGAAGCGTCTCTTGATGTGCTTGGTCCTCTTGTGAAATATGGATTCCTTTGCCAAGGCAATTGCACCAGTATTGTCACAAAAGATCTTCATTGGTCCCGATGCACTAGGTATGACACCTAGATCGGAAATGAATTCCTTCATCCAGACTCCTTCATTTGTTGCTTCCGAAGCAGCTATGTACTCCGCTTCGCATGTAGATCCCGCCACGATGCTTTGTTTAGAACTGCACCAACTGACAGCTCCACCGTTCAATATAAACACATATCCAGTTTGCGATTTAGAATCGTCCGGATCAGTGTCAAAGCTTGCACCGACGTAACCATTTACGACTAGCTCTTTGTCACCTCCATAAACGAGAAACATATCCTTAGTCCTTTTCAGGTATTTCAGGATATTCTTGACCGCTGTCCAGTGATCCACTCCTGGATTACTTTGGTACCTCCCTGCTAAACTTATTGCTAAGCATACATCAGGTCTGGTACATAGCATTGCATACATGATAGAGCCTATGGCTTAAGCATAGGGAACATCTTTCATTTTCTCTCTATCTTCTGCTGTGGTCGGGCATTGAGTCTGACTCAACTTCACACCTTGCAGGCAAGAACCCTTTCTTTGCCTGATCCATTTTGAACTTTTTCAAAACTTTATCAAGGTATGTGCTTTGTGAAAGTCCAATTAAGCGTCTTGATCTATCTCTATAGATCTTGATGCCCAATATGTAAGCAGCTTCACCGAGGTCTTTCATCGGAAAAAAATTATTCAAGTATCCCTTTATGCTATCTAGAAATTCTATATCATTTCCAATTAATAATATGTCGTCTACATATACTATCAGAAATGCTACAGAGCTCCAACTCACTTTCTTGTAAATACAGGCTTCTCCAAAAGTCTGTATAAAACCATATGCTTTGATCACACTATCAAAGCGTTTATTCCAACTCCGAGAGGCTTGCACTAGTCCATAAATGGATCACTGGAGCTTGCACACTTTGTTAGCAGCTTTTGGATTGACAAAACCTTCTGGTTGCATCATATACAACTCTTCTTCCCGAAATCCATTTAGGAATGCAGTTTTGACATCCATTTGCCATATTTCATAATCATAAAATGCGGCAGTTGCTAACATGATTCGGATAGACTTAAGCATCACTACGGGTGAGAAAGTCTCATCGTAGTCAACCCCTTGAACTTGTCGAAAACCTTTTGCAACAAGTCGAGCTTTGTAGACAGTTATATTACCATCAGCGTCAGTCTTCTTCTTGAAGATCCATTTGTTCTCGATGGCTTGCCGATCAATGGGCAAGTCAACCAAAGTCCATACTTTGTTCTCATACATGGATCCCATCTCAGATTTCATGGCCTCGAGCCATTTTGCGGAATCTGGGCTCATCATCGCTTCCTCATAGTTCGTAGGTTCGCCATGGTCAAGTAACATGACTTCCAGAATAGGATTACCGTACCACTCTGGTGCGGATCTTACTCTGGTTGACCTACGAGGCTCGGTAGTAACTTGATCTAAAGTTTCATGATCAATATCATTAGCTTCCTCACTGATTGGTGTAGTCGTCAGAGGAACCGGTTTCTATGATGAACTACTTTCCAATAAGGGAGAAGGTACAGTTACCTCATCAAGTTCTACTTTCCTCCCACTCACTTCTTTCGAGAGAAACTCCTTCTCTAGAAAGGATCTGAATTTAGCAACAAAAGTCTTGCCCTCAGATTTGTGATAGAAGGTGTACCCAATAGTCTCTTTTGGGTATCCTATGAAGACACATTTCTCCAATTTGGGTTCGAGCTTATCTGGTTGAAGTTTCTTCACATAAGCATCGCAGCCCCAAACTTTAAGAAACGACAACTTTGGTTTCTTGCCAAACCACAGTTCATAAGGCGTCGTCTCAACGGATTTTGATGGTGCCCTATTTAACGTGAATGCGGCCGTCTCTAGAGCATAACCCCAAAACGATAGCAGTAAATCAGTAAGAGACATCATAGATCGCACCATATCTAGTAAAGTACAATTACGACGTTCGGACACACCATTTCGTTGTGGTGTTCTGGGTGGCGTGAGTTGTGAAACTATTCCGCATTGTTTCAAATGTAAACCAAACTCATAACTCAAATATTCTCCTCCACGATCAGATCATAGAAACTTTATTTTCTTGTTATGATGATTTTCCACTTCACTCTGAAATTCTTTGAACTTTTCAAATGTTTCAGACTTGTGTTTCATTAAGTAGATATACCCATATCTGCTCAAATCATCTGTGAAGGTGAGAAAATAACGATACCCGTCACGAGCCTCAATATTCATTGGACCACACACATCAGTATGTATGATTTCCAACAAATCAGTTGCTCGCTCCATAGTTCCGGAGAATGGTGTTTTAGTCATCTTGCCCATGAGGCACGGTTCACAAGTACCAAGTGATTCCTAATCAAGTGATTCAAGAAGTCCATCAGTATGGAGTTTCTTCATGCGCTTTACACCAATATGACCCAAACGGCAATGCCACAAATAAGTTGCACTATCATTATCAACTCTGCATCTTTTGGCTTCAACATTATGAATATGTGTATCACTACTATCGAGATTTAATAAAAATAGACCACTCTTCAAGGGTGCATGACCATAAAAGATATTACTCATATAAATAGAACAACCATTATTCTCTGATTTAAATGAATAACCGTCTCGCATCAAACAAGATCCAGATATAATGTTCATGCTCAATGCTGGCACCAAATAACAATTATTCAGGTCTAAAACTAATCCCGAAGGTAGATGTAGAGGTAGTGTGCCGACCGCGATCACATCGACTTTGGAACCATTTCCCACGCGCATCGTCACCTCGTCCTTAGCCAATCATCACTTAATCCATAGTCCCTGTTTCGAGTTGCAAATATTAGCAACAGATCCAGTATCAAATACCCAGGTGCTACTGCGAGCATTATTATGGTACACATCAATAACATGTATATCACATATACCTTTGTTCACCTTGCCATCCTTCTTATCCACCAAATACTTGGGGGCAGTTCCGCTTCCAGTGACCAGTCTGTTTGCAGTAGAAGCACTCAGTCTCAGGCTTAGGTCCAGATTTGGGTTTCTTCTCTTGAGCAGCAACTTGCTTGTTGTTCTTCTTGAAGTTCCCCTTCTTCTTCCCTTTACCTTTTTTCTTGAAACTGGTGGTCTTATTGACCATCAACACTTGATGCTCCTCCTTGATTTCTACCTCCGCAGCCTTTAGCATTGTGAAGAGCTCGGGAATAGTCTTGTCCATCCCTTGCATATTATAGTTCATCACGAAGCTCTTGTAGCTTGGTGGCAGTGATTGAAGAATTCTGTCAATGACACTATCATCAGGAAGATTAACTCCCAGTTGAATCAAGTGATTACTATACCCAGACATTTTGAGTATGTGTTCACTGACAGAACTATTCTCTTCCATCTTGCAGCTATAGAACTTATTGGAGACTTCATATCTCTAAATCCGGGCATTTGCTTGAAATATTAACTTCAACTCCTGGAACATCTCATATGATCCATGACGTTCAAAACGTCGTTGAAGTCCCGGTTCTAAGCCGTAAAGCATGGCACACTAAACTATCGAGTAGTCATCAGCTTTGCTCTGCCAGATGTTCTTAACGTCGTCAGTTGCATCTGTAGTAGGCCTGGCACCCAGCGGTGCTTCCAGGACGTAATTCTTCTGTGCAGCAATGAGGATAATCCTCGGGTTACGGACCCAGCCCGTGTAATTGCTACCATCATCTTTCAACTTAGCTTTCTCAAGGAACGCATTAAAATTCAACGGAACAACAGCACGAGCCATCTATCTACAACAAACATAGACAAGCAAAATACTATCAGGTACTAAGTTCATGATAAATTTAAGTTCAATTAATCATACTACTAAAGAACTCCCACTTAGACAGACATCTCTCTAGTCATCTAAGCGATCACGTGATCCAAATCAACTAAACCATGTTCGATCATCACGTGAGGTGGAGTAGTTTTCAATGGTGAACATCACTATGTTGAACATATCTACTATATTATTCACGTTTGACCTTTCGGTCTCCGTGTTCCGAGGCCATATCTGTATATGCTAGGCTCGTCAAGTTTAACCTGAGTATTCCGCATGTGCAACTGTTTTGCACCCATTGTATTTGAACGTAGAGCCTATCACACCCGATCATCACATGGTGTCTCAGCACGAAGAACTTTTGCAACGGTGCATACTCAGGGAGAACACTTCTTGACAATTATTGAGAGATCATCTTATAATGCTACCGTCAATCAAAGCAAAATAAGATGCATAAAGGATAAACATCACATGCAATCAATATAAGTGATATGATATGGCCATCATCATCTTGTGCTTGTGATCTCCATCTCTGAAGCACCGTCATGATCACCATCGTCATCGGCGCGACACCTTGATCTCCATCGTAGCATCGTTGTTGTTTCGCCATCTATTTCTTCTACGACTATCACTACCGCTTAGTGATAAAGTAAAGCAATTATAGGGCACTTGCATTTCATACAATAAAGCGACAACCATATGGCTCCTGCCAGTTGCCGATAACTTGGTTACAAAACATGATCATCTCATATAATAAAATATAGCATCACATCTTGACCATATCACATCACAACATGCCCTGCAAAAACAAGTTAGACGTCCTCTACTTTGTTGTTGCAAATTTTACGTGGCTGCTACGGGCCGAGCAAGAACCATTCTTACCTACGCATCAAAAACCACAACGATAGTTCGTCAAGTTAGTGTTGTTTTAACCTTTGCAAGGACCGGGCGTAGCCACACTCGGTTCAACTAAAGTCGGAGAAACTGACACCCGCCAGCCACCTGTGTGCAAAGCACGTCGGTAGAACCAGTCTCGCGTAAGCGTACGCGTAATGTCGGTCCGGGCCGCTTCATCCAACAATACCGCCGAACCAAAGTATGACATGCTGGTAAGCAATATGACTTGTATCGCCCACAACTCACTTGTGTTCTACTCATGCATATAACATCTACGCATAAAACCAGGCTCGGATGCCACTGTCGGGGAACGTAGTAATTTCAAAAAAAAAATCCTACGCACACGCATGATCATGGTGATGGATAGCAACGAGAGGGGAGAGTGTTGTCCATGTACCCTCGTAGACCGAAAGCGGAAGTGTTAGAACAACGCGGTTGATGTAGTCGTACGTCTTCACGGCCCGATCGATCAAGCACCGAAACTACGACACCTCCGAGTTCTAGCACACGTTCAGCTCGATGAGGTCCCTCGAACTCCGATCCAGCCGAGTGTCGAGGGAGAGTTCCGTCAGCACGACAGCATGGTGACGATCTTGATGTTCTACCGTCGCAGGGCTTCGCCTAAGCACCGCTACAATATTATCGAGGAGGACTATGGTGGAGGGGGGCACCGCACACGGCTAAGAGATCAAGAGATTAATTGTTGTGTCTAGATGTGCCCCCTGCCCCCATATATAAAGGAGCAAGGGGGAGGGGGCGGCCGGCCTAGGAGGGGGCGCGCCATGGGGAGTCCTACTCCCACCGGGAGTAGGACTCCCTCCTTCCTTGTTGGACTAGGAGAAGGGGGGAGGAAAGGGAGAGGAGGAGAAGGAAAGAGGGGGGCTGCCCCCCTTGCCCTAAACCAATTCGGTTTGGGCCTTGGGGGGCGTGCCCCACACTCCCCTTGCTGCCCTCTATTTCCACTAAGGCCCATGTAGGCCCATTAAGCCCCCGGGGGGTTCCGATAACTTCCCGGTACTCCCGTAAAATCCCAATTTCACCCAGAACACTTCCGATATCCAAATATAGGCTTCCAACATATCAATCTTCATGTCTCGACCATTTCGAGACTCCTTGTCATGTCCGTAATCACATTCGGGAATCCGAACAACCTTTAGTACATCAAAACTCATAAACTCATAACATAACTGTCATCGAAACCTAAAGCGTGCGGACCCTACGGGTTCGAGAACTATGTAGACATGACCGAGACATGTTTCCGGTCAATAACCAATAGCGGAACCTGGATGCTCATATTGGCTCCTACATATTCTACGAAGATCTTTATCGGTCAAACCACATAACAACATACGTTGTTCCCTTTGTCATCGATATGTTACTTGCCCGAGATTCGATCATCGGTATCTCAATACCTAGTTCAATCTCATTACCGGTAAGTCTCTTTACTCGTTATGTAATGCATCATTTCGTAACTAACTCATTAGCTACATTGCTTGCAAGGCTTATAGTGAAAGATACCTCTCCGACAATCGGAGTGACAAAACCTAATCTCGAAATACGCCAACTCAACATGTACCTTTGGAGACACCTGTAGAGCTCCTTTATAATCACCCAGTTATGTTGTGACATTAGGTAGCACACAAAGTGTTCCTCCGATAAACGGGAGTTGCATAATCTCATAGTTGTAGGAACATGTATAAGTCATGAAGAAAGCAATATCAACATACTAAACGATCAAGTGCTAAGCTAACGGAGTGGGTCAAGTCAATCACATCATTCTACTAATGATGTGATCCCGTTAATCAAATGACAAGTCATGTCTATGGTTTGGAAACATAACCATCTTTGATTAATGAGCTAGTCAAGTAGAGGCATACTAGTGACATTATGTTTGTCTATGTATTCACACATGTATCATGTTTCCGGTTAATACAATTCTAGCATGAATAATAAAAATTTACCATGATATAAGGAAATAAATAATAACTTTATTATTGCCTCTAGGGCATATTTCCTTCATATGATCCTTTGTTCGCCGCCTCTGGACGGCAACCAGAGTCTTAGGGGCTACTATCTATACAGGGCACACCTAGCGCGTGCGGTACCATCAAAAATACATATATTACTTTGCGTACCTCAAAGCCTCTTAGCAGGCTCGTAAAAGCTTCATTCAACCCACTTTTTGCGGATGATATCGGTACGATGCACCTCTGAGATAGCCGCTTGCTCCAGAAGGCCCATCAGTGTGTCCGGTTGTGCACCGGGAAATCCCGGACTCTTTCTATTGCTCTCCTTAGGAGCCGAATACTCCGGACTTCGGGCAGCCGAAGAATTACCTTCTGGCCTTTGCGGATCAGGAGAAATCCTTCGTGACGACACCTCAGGGTCGTCCACCCCATGAGGCAGGGAGGCAGGAGGAGGCGTTTCGCTCTCCTTCATCTCCGGAAGAAGATCCCCCAAAGACGAACTCTGCTGAGAGGAGCTACGAGCCGGACTGCAAGATATATGTCTCGGTTATTATTCTCAGAGATAAAGCAGGATATATTTACCAAAGTGCTTTTGTTCACTTATAGCTCGGTTGAGGGCTGGCCCCCTTGCGGGCGCTGTGCGGTAAGGATGCCCTCTGGGGCAGGGCCCCCTGGCGAAGGTTTCTTCCCTCGTTTGGAAACCTCCGCTTCTAAGTCTTCGGAGGCGGCCCTTTTCTTCCCGTGGGGAGAGGGGATTCTAGATTCACCTCCCCGATTATCCTCCTTCATGGAGACATTAATTCCCCCGGTTTGGATGTGTAATGTATGAAGCCCACTTTCGGCTTCTCTATTCCTCCCTTCATCTTCTCGTGATGGCACTTGATAGGGTGCGCGCTCAAGCATCCTGGTTAGTACAAGATCCGGCGAGCCTTCGGGAAGGGGGGCCAAACACCTGATCCTCTCCGCCTTTCTTATCCAGTCCTGGCCGAGAGCAATTTTTCAAAATGATGTTGTGACAAATATAAAGACGGCATGTTCGGTCGCGGAATTACTTACTTGGGTATCTGGACGGTTGCATTTGAGACCCGCATCCTCGATGGTGTCCGGACACTATATTCGTGATCCGAAGGACAATCCATACATCTCTTCGAGCGTCATGCCGAAGAATTGTTGAATAGTTCGCGGTCCTTCCGGATTGAACTCCCACATACGGAGAGATCGACGTTGGCATGGCAAGACCCGACGAACTAGCATTACTTGCATTACCTTGACAAGACTGACATCCCTCTTGAGGAGATCTCGGATGCGGCTGTGCAATGTCAGCACGTCATTAACTGGCCCTCAGTCCAGCCCCTTGTTAACCCATGACGCCGGTTGGGGCGGAGGGCCCGAGCGGAAGGCGGGGGCGGCCGCTCGCTTTGTTACCTCGGGGAGCTGTGATGTAAAACCACTCTCGTTGCCATAAGTCGGACACCTCCGGGAAGGAATCCTTTGGCCATAGGGTGTCGGCGCCTTTGCTTATTATAGCGCCTCCGCACTCCGCGTGTCGCCCGTCGATCATCTTTGGCTTCACATTGAAGGTCTTGAGCCATAAGCCGAAGTGTGGGGTGATGCGGAGGAAGGCCTCACACATGACGATAAACGACGAGATGTGAAGGATGGAATCTGGAGCTAGATCATGGAAATCTAGCCCGTAATAGAACATGAGCCCTCTAACAAAGGGATCAAGACTGAAGCCTAGCCCTCGGAGGAAGTGGGAAACAAATACGACGCTCTCGTTGGGTTCGGGAGTGGGGATGACCTGCCCTTGGGTGTTGGGGAACGTTGCAGAAAATTAAAAATTTTCCTACGGTTTCACCAAGATCCATCTATGAGTTCATCTAAGCAACGAGTCAAGGGAGAGAGTTTGCATCTACATACCACTTGTAGATCGCGTGCGGAAGCTTGTAAGGTGATGATGGAGTCGTACTCGACGTGATTCGAATCACCGATGACCAAGTGCTGAACGGACAGCACCTCCGCGTTCAACACACGTACGGGACGGGAGACGTCTCCTCCTTCTTGATCCAGCAAGGGGGGAGGAGAGGTTGAGGAAGACAGCTCCACCGACAGCACGACGGCGTGGTGATGGGGGAGAGGCAGTACTCCGACAGGGCTTCGCCAAGCACACAACGGAGGAGGAGAGGTGTTGGGGAGGGGAGGGCTGCGCCTTGGAGGGTGGTGCGGCTGCCCTCCCCTCACCCCTCTATTTATAGGGGGAAGGGAGAAGGGGGCCGGCCCCCCTAGAACCCATCTAGGGGGGTGCGGCGGCCAAGGGGAGAGGGGGAGAGGGTGGCTTGCCCCCCAAGCCAAGGGGGCGCCCCCTCTAGGGTTCCCCCCTCAACCCTAGGCGCAAGGGCCCAAGGGAGGGGGTGCGCCCAGCCCACCAGGGGCTGGCTCCCTGCCCCACGCAGCCCATGTGGTCCCCCGGGAGGGGTGGCCCCTCCCGGTGGACCCCCGGAACCCTTCCGGTGGCCCCGGTACAATACCGGTATGACCCCGAAACTTCCCGGTGTCCGTTTGACAACTTCCCATATATAAATCTTTACCTCCGGACCCTTCCGGAGCTCCTCGTGACATCCGGGATCCCATCCGGGACTCCGAACAACATTCGGTAGTCACATACTAGTCTTCCTAATAACCCTAGCGTCACCGAACCTTAAGTGTGTAGACCCTACGGGTTCGGGAGACATGCAGACATGACCGAGACGCTCTCAGGTCAATAACCAACAGCGGGATCTGGATACCCATGATGGCTCCCACATGCTCCTCGATGTTGTCATCGGATGAACCATGATGTCGAGGATTCGATCAAACCCTGTATACAATTCCCTTTGTCAATCGGTACGTTACTTGCCCGAGACTCGATCGTCGGTATCCCAATACCTTGTTCAGTCTCGTTTCCGGCAAGTCACTTTACTCGTACCATAATGCATGATCCCGTGTCCAACACCTTGGTCACATTGAGCTCATTATGATGATGCATTACCGAGTGGGCCCAGAGATACCTCTCCGTCATACGGAGTGACAAATCCCAGTCTCGATCCGTGTCAACCCAACAGATACTTTCGGAGATACCTGTAATGCACCTTTATAGTCACCCAGTTACGTTGTGACGTTTGATACACCCAAGGCACTCTTACGGTATCCGGGAGTTACACGATCTCATGGTCGAAGGAAGAGATACTTGACATTGGCAAAGCTCTTAGCAAAACGAACTACACGATCTTTTATGCTATGCTTAGGATTGGGTCTTGTCCATCAAATCATTCTCCTAATGATGTGATCCCGTTATCAATGACATCCAATGTCCATAGTCAGGAAACCATGACTATCTGTTGATCACAACGAGCTAGTCAACTAGAGGCTCACCAGGGACATATTGTGGTCTAAGTATTCACACGTGTATTACGATTTCCGGATAATACAGTTATAGCATGAATAAAAGACATTTATCATGAACATTGAAATATAATAATACTTTTATTATTGCCTCTAGGGCATATTTCCAACAGTCTCCCACTTGCACTAGAGTCACCAATCTAGTTACATTGTGATGAATCGAACACCCATAGAGTTCTGGTGTTGATCATGTTTTGCACGCGAGAGAGGTTTAGTCAGCGGATCTGCGATATTCAGATCCGTGTGCACTTTGCAAATCTCTATGTCTCCATCTTGAACATTTTCACGGATGGAGTTGAAACGACGCTTGATGTGCCTGGTCTTCTTGTGAAACCTGGGCTCCTTGGCAAGGGCAATAGCTCCAGTGTTGTCACAGAAGAGTTTGATCGGCCTCGACGCATTGGGTATGACTCCTAGGTCGGTGATAAACTCCTTCACCCAAATCGCTTCATGCGCTGCCTCCGAGGCTGCCATGTACTCCGCTTCACACGTAGATCCCGCCACGACGCTCTACTTGCAGCTGCACCAGCTTACTGCTCCACCATTCAACATATACACGTATCCGGTTTGTGACTTAGAGTCATCCAGATCTGAGTCGAAGCTAGCGTCGACGTAACCCTTTACGACGAGCTCTTCGTCTCCTCCATAAACGAGAAACATGTCCTTCGTCCTTTTCAGGTACTTCAGGATATTCTTGACCGCTGTCCAGTGTTCCTTGCCGGGATTACTTTGGTATCTTTCTACCAAACTTACGGCAAGGTTTACATCGGGTCTGGTACACAGCATGGCATACATAATAGATCCTATGGTTGAAGCATAGGGGATGACACTCATCTCTTCTTTATCTTTTGCCGTGGTCGGTGACTGAGCCGAGCTCAGTCTCACACCTTGTAACATAGGCAAGAACCCCTTCTTGGACTGATCCATTTTGAACCTCTTCAAAATCTTATCAAGGTATGTGCTTTGTGAAAGACCTATGAGGCGTCTCGATCTATCTCTATAGATCTTGATGCCTAATATATAAGCAGCTTCTCCAAGGTCCTTCATTGAAAAACACTTATTCAAGTAGGCCTTAATGCTGTCCAGAAATTCTATATTATTTCCCATCAAGAGTATGTCATCTACATATAATATGAGAAATGCTACAGAGCTCCCACTCACTTTCTTGTAAACGCAGGCTTCTCCATAAGTCTGCATAAACCCAAACGCTTTGATCATCTCATCAAAGCGAATATTCCAACTCCGAGATGCTTGCACCAGCCCATAAATGGATCGCTGGAGCTTGCATACTTTGTTAGCGTTCCGAGGATCGACAAAACCTTCCGGCTGCATCATATACAGTTCTTCCTTAAGATGTCCGTTAAGGAATGCCGTTTTGACGTCCATCTGCCATATCTCATAATCATAGTATGCGGCAATTGCTAACATGATTCGGACGGACTTCAGCTTCGCTACGGGAGAGAAAGTCTCGTCGTAGTCAATCCCTTGAACTTGTCGATAACCCTTAGCGACAAGTCGAGCCTTATAGATTGTAACATTACCATCCGCGTCCGTCTTCTTCTTAAAAATCCATTTGTTTTCTATCGCTCGCCGATCATCGGGCAAGTCTGTCAAAGTCCATACTTTGTTTTCATACATGGATTCTATCTCGGATTTCATGGCTTCAAGCCATTTGTTGGAATCCGGGCCCGCCATCGCTTCTTCATAGTTCGAAGGTTCATTGTTGTCTAACAACATGATTTCCATGACAGGGTTGCCGTACCACTCTGGTGCGGAACGTGTCCTTGTGGACCTACGAAGTTCAGTAGTAACTTGATCCGAAGTACCTTGATCATCATCATTGTTTTCCTCTTCAGTTGGTGTGGGCATCACAGGAACGGTTTCCTGCGCTGCGCCACTTTCCCGCTCAAGAGGTAGTACTTCATCGAGTTCTACTTTCCTCCCACTTACTTCTTTCGAGAGAAACTCTTTTTCCAGAAAGCATCCGTTCTTGGCAACAAAGATCTTGCCTTCGGATCTTAAGTAGAAGGTATACCCGACAGTTTCCTTAGGGTATCCTATGAATACGCATTTTTCCGACTTGGGTTCGAGCTTTTCAGGTTGAAGTTTCTTGACATAAGCATCGCATCCCCAAACTTTTAGAAACGACAGCTTACGTTTCTTTCCAAACCATAATTCATACGGTGTCGTCTCAACGGATTTAGACGGTGCCCTATTTAAAGTGAATGTAGCTGTCTCTAGAGCGTATCCCCAAAATGATAGCGGTAAATCGGTAAGAGACATTATAGACCGCACCATATCCAATAGAGTGCGATTACGACGTTCGGACACACCGTTTCACTGAGGTGTTCCAGGCGGCGTGAGTTGTGAAACGATTCCACATTTCCTTAAGTGTGTACCAAATTTGTGACTTAAGTATTCTCCTCCACGATCTGATCGTAAGAATTTTATCTTTCGGTCACGTTGATTCTCTACCTCATTCTGAAATTCTTTGAACTTTTCAAAGGTCTCAGACTTGTGTTTCATTAAGTAGACATACCCATATCTACTCAAGTCATCAGTGAGAGTGAGAACATAACGATATCCTCCACGAGCCTCAACGCTCATTGGACCGCACACATCGGTATGTATGATTTCCAACAAGTTGGTTGCTCGCTCCATTGTTCCGGAGAACGGAGTCTTGGTCATTTTGCCCAAGAGGCATGGTTCCCACGTGTCAAACGATTCATAATCAAGAGACTCTAAAAGTCCATCGGCATGGAGCTTCTTCATGCGCTTGACACCAATGTGACCAAGGCGGCAGTGCCACAAGTATGTGGGACTATCGTTATCAACTTTAAATCTTTTGGCATCTACATTATGAACATGTGTAATATTACGCTCGAGATTCATTAAGAATAAACCATTGACCATCGGAGCATGACCATAAAACATATCTCTCATATAAATCGAACAACCATTATTCTCAGACTTAAATGAGTAGCCATCTCGTATTAAACGAGATCCAGATACAATGTCCATGCTCAAACTTGGCACTAAATAACAATTATTAAGGTTCAAAACTAATCCCGTAGGTAAATGTAGAGGCAGCGTGCCGACGGCGATCACATCGACTCTGGAACCATTCCCGACGCGCATCGTCACCTCGTCCTTCGCCAGTCTCCGTTTATTCCGCAGCTCCTGCTGTGAGTTACAAATATGAGCAACGGCACCGGTATCAAATACCCAAGAGTTACTACGAGTACTGGTAAGGTACACATCAATCACATGTATATCAAATATACCTTTGGTGTTGCCGGCCTTCTTATCCGCTAAGTATTTGGGGCAGTTCCGCTTCCAGTGACCCTTCCCCTTGCAATAAAAGCACTCAGTCTCAGGCTTAGGTCCATTCTTTGACTTCTTCCTGGTAACTGGCTTACCAGGCGCGGCAACCTCCTTGCCGTCCTTCTTGAAGTTCTTCTTACCCTTGCCCTTCTTGAACTTAGTGGTCTTATTGACCATCAACACTTGATGTTCTTTCTTGATTTCAGCCTCTGCTGACTTCAGCATCAAGAACACTTCAGGAATGGTCTTTTCCATCCCCTGCATGTTGTAGTTCATCACAAAGCTCTTGTAGCTTGGTGGGAGCGACTGGAGGATTCTGTCAATGACCGCCTCATCTGGGAGGTTAATGTTCAGCTGGGTCATACGGTTGTGCAACCCAGACATCTTCAGGATGTGCTCACTGACAGAACTGTTTTCCTCCATCTTACAACTGTAGAACTTGTCGGAGACATCATATCTCTCGATCCGGGCATGAGCTTGAAAAACTAGTTTCAGCTCTTCGAACATCTCATATGCTCCGTGGTGCTCAAAACACTTTTGGAGCCCCGGTTCTAAGCTATAAAGCATGCCGCACTGAACGAGGGAGTAATCATCAGCACGAGACTGCCAAGCATTCATAATGTCTTGGTTCTCTGGGACGGGAGCGTCACCTAGCGGTCCTTCTAGGACATATTGTTTCCTGGCAGCTATGAGGATGATCCTCAGGTTCCGGACCCAGTCCGTATAGTTGCTGCCATCATCTTTCAGCTTGGTTTTCTCTAGGAACGCGTTGAAGTTCATGTTGACATTAGCGTTGGCCATTGATCTACAAGACATATTTGCAAAGGTTTTAGACTAAGTTCATGATAATAAAGTTCTAATCAAATTATGAACTCCCACTTAGATTAGACATCCCTCTAGTCATCTAAGTGTTACACGATCCGAGTCGACTAGCCCGTGTCCGATCATCACGTGAGACGGACTAGTCATCGTCGGTGAACATTCTCATGTTGATCGTATCTTCCATACGATTCGTGTTCGACCTTTCGGTCTCCGTGTTCCGAGGCCATGTCTGCACATGCTAGGCTCGTCAAGTTAACCCTAAGTGTTTTCGCTGTGTAAAACTGTCTTACACCCGTTGTATGTGAACGTAAGAATCCATCACACCCGATCATCACGTGGTGCTTAGAAGCGACGAACTGTAGCAACGGTGCACAGTTAGGGGAGAACACTTCTTGAAATTTTTGTAAGGGATCATCTTATTTACTACCGTCGTCCTAAGTAAACAAGATGCATAAACATAATAAACATCACATGCAATTATATAGTTGTGACATGATATGGTCAATATCATATAGCTCCATTGATCTTCATCTTCGGGGCTCCATGATCATCTTGTCACCGGCTTGACACCATGATCTCCATCATCATGATTTCCATCATCATGTCTTCATGAAGTTGTCACGCCAACGACTACTTCTACTTCTATGACTAACGTTTAGCAATAAAGTAAAGTAGTTTACATGGCGTTATTCAATGACACGCAGGTCATACAAAAAATAAAGACAACTCCTATGGCTCCTGCCGGTTGTCATACTCATCGACATGCAAGTCGTGAATCCTATTACAAAGAACATGATCTCATACATCACAATTCATCATTCATCACAACTTCTGGCCATATCACATCACATGATCAATCGCTGCAAAAACAAGTTAGACGTCCTCTAATTGTTGTTGCATCTTTTACGTGGCTGCAATTGGATTCTAGCAAGAACTTTTTCTTACCTACGAATCACCACAACGTGATTTTGTCAACTTCTATTTACCCTTCATAAGGGCCCTGTTCATCGATTCCGCTCCAACTAAAGTGGGAGAGACAGACACCCGCCAGCCACCTTATGCAACTAGTGCATGTCAGTCGGTGGAACCGGTCTCACGTAAGCGTACGTGTAAGGTTGGTCCGGGCCGCTTCATCCCACAATACCGTTGAGCAAGAAAAGACTAGTAGAGGCAAGTAAGATGACAAAATCCACGCCCACAACAAAATTGTGTTCTACTCGTGCAAAGAGAACTACGCATAGACCTAGCTCATGATGCCACTGTTGGGGAACGTTGCAGAAAATTAAAATTTTTCCTACGGTTTCACCAAGATCCATCTATGAGTTCATCTAAGCAACGAGTCAAGGGAGAGAGTTTGCATCTACATACCACTTGTAGATCGCGTGCGGAAGCTTGCAAGGTGATGATGGAGTCGTACTCGACGTGATTCGAATCACCGATGACCAAGTGCTGAACGGACAGCACCTCCGCGTTCAACACACGTACGGGACGGGAGACGTCTCCTCCTTCTTGATCCAGCAAGGGGGAAGGAGAGGTTGAGGAAGACAGCTCCACCAGCAGCACGACGGCGTGGTGATGGTGGAGAGGCAGTACTCCGACAGGGCTTCGCCAAGCACACAACGGAGGAGGAGAGGTGTTGGGGAGGGGAGGGCTGCGCCTTGGAGGGTGGTGCGGCTGCCCTCCCCTCACCCCTCTATTTATAGGGGGGAGGGAGAAGGGGGCCGGCCCCCCTAGAACCCATCTAGGGGGGTGCGGCGGCCAAGGGGAGAGGGTGAGCGGGTGGCTTGCCCCCCAAGCCAAGGGGGCGCCCCCTCTAGGGTTCCCCCCTCAACCCTAGGCGCAAGGGCCCAAGGGAGGGGGTGCGCCCAGCCCACCAGGGGCTGGCTCCCTGCCCCACGCAGCCCATGTGGTCCCCCGGGAGGGGTGGCCCCTCCCGGTGGACCCCCGGAACCCTTCGGGTGGCCCCGGTACAATACCGGTATGACCCCGAAACTTCCCGGTGTCCGTTTGACAACTTCCCATATATAAATCTTTACCTCCGAACCCTTCCGGAGCTCCTCGTGACGTCCGGGATCCCATCCGGGACTCCGAACAACATTCGGTAGTCACATACTAGTCTTCCTAATAACCCTAGCGTCACCGAACCTTAAGTGTGTAGACCCTACGGGTTCGGGAGACATGCAGACATGACCGAGACGCTCTCAGGTCAATAACCAACAGCGGGATCTGGATACCCATGATGGCTCCCACATGCTCCTCGATGTTGTCATCGGATGAACCACGATGTCGAGGATTCGATCAAACCCTGTATACAATTCCCTTTGTCAATCGGTACGTTACTTGCCCGAGACTCGATCGTCGGTATCCCAATACCTTGTTCAGTCTCGTTTCCGGCAAGTCACTTTACTCGTACCGTAATGCATGATCCCGTGTCCAACACCTTGGTCACATTGAGCTCATTATGATGATGCATTACTGAGTGGGCCCAGAGATACCTCTCCGTCATACGGAGTGACAAATCCCAGTCTCGATCCGTGTCAACCCAACAGATACTTTCGGAGATACCTGTAATGCACCTTTATAGTCACCCCAGTTACGTTGTGACGTTTGATACACCCAAGGCACTCTTACGGTATCCGGGAGTTACACGATCTCATGGTCGAAGGAAGAGATACTTGACATTGGCAAAGCTCTTAGCAAAACGAACTACACGATCTTTTATGCTATGCTTAGGATTGGGTCTTGTCCATCACATCATTCTCCTAATGATGTGATCCCGTTATCAACGACATCCAATGTCCATAGTCAGGAAACCATGACTATCTGTTGATCACAACGAGCTAGTCAACTAGAGGCTCACCAGGGACATATTGTGGTCTAAGTATTCACACGTGTATTACGATTTCCGGATAATACAGTTATAGCATGAATAAAAGACATTTATCATGAACATTGAAATATAATAATACTTTTATTATTGCATCTAGGGCATATTTCCAACATTGGGCAGGCAGCCTGTGCGGGATTTCGACGGTTAGATACCTGGCCTCCCTAAGCTTCTTGATTTCCTCCTCTGTGACGGAGGAGGCCATCCACCAGCCTTGAAGGTTGGATCCGGCCATGGTTGAAGGTCCGAAGCGCTTATCCTGAGCCTTGGGTGTTAGAAGTCGAGGTGGGGGAAGAGGAGGATCGAGCGTGGGAAGAAAAGGACAGGCTTGGGCCCCTTTATAAAGAAGGTGAATATCAAGCGTCCTCCGCGTGGTCGTTTGGAACTTGCCTAAAATCGAGGAGTCATACTAACAAGCACGGTTGGGTTACCCACACCCGTATTGATGAGAATCCTGTGATAAGGGGAACACGATCTCTGCTTCAACAAGACGTGCCAATAAAACCGCCTCGCAATGTGTGTAGTGGCAAACTGGGAAAAACGGATCATAATAACCGGGCCGCGGCGTGATGTCACGTTATGAAAAGTTGTCAGCAGATTAGATTTGTGGAATATTGTGCTCTCTACGATGGTATGTGGAATTTCTTTTGCAGAGCCGGACACGATCCTTGTGTTCAAAATCTTCCATGGAGTATTCGGAGAAGGAACCCGCCTTGCAATGCCGAAGACAATTTGCGCGTCGGACTCATCGTCATTGAAGCCTGGTTCACGGGCTACTGAGGGAGTCCTGGATTAGGGGGTCCTCGGACAGCCGGACTATATACTTTGGCCGGACTGTTGGACTATGAAGATACAAGATTGAAGACTTCGTCTCGTATCCAGGTGGGACTCTCCTTTGCATCGAAGGCAAGCTTCGCAATTCGGATATGTAGATCTCCTTCTCTGTAACCAACTCTGTGTAACCCTAGCCCCATCCGGTGTCTACATAAAGCGGAGGGTTTAGTCCATAGGCCAACAACAATGATAATCATAGGCTAGCTTCTAGGGTTTAGCCTCTTCGATCTCGTGGTAGATCAACTCTTGTAATACTCATATCATCAAGATCAATCAAGCAGGAAGTAGGGTATTACCTCTATCGAGAGGGCCCGAACCTGGATAAACATTGTGCCCCCCGCCTCCTGTTACCATTAGCCTTAGACGCACAGTTTGGGACCCCCTACCCGAGATCCGCCGGTTCCGACACCGACAGGGGGTGCCCCCTTCCTTCCTTCTCCTTCTCCCTTCCCCTTTTCCTACTCCATGTGGGAGGTGGAATCCTACTAGGACTAGGGAGTCCTAGTAGGACTCCACACTTTGGGCGCACTCTATGAGGGTCGGCCTCCTCCTCCCCCCTCCTTTATATACAGGGGCAAGGGGGCACCCTAGGACACACAAGTTGATCATTGATCTTTAGCCGTGTGTGGGTGCCCCCCTCCACCATAATCCACCTCGGTCATATCGTAGCGGTGCTTAGGCGAAGGCCTGCGTCGGTAGCTTCATCAACACCGTCATCACGCCATCGTGCTGATGGAACTCTCCCTCGAATCTCTACTGGATCGTGAGTTCGTGGGACGTCACAGAGCTGAACGTGTGCAGATCGCAGAGGTGTCGTATGTTCGGTACTAGGATCGATCGATCGTGAAGACGTACGACTACATCAACCGCATTGTCATAACGCTTCCTCTTACGTTCTACGAGGGTACGTGGATGACACTCTCCCCTCTGGTTGCTATACATCACCATGATCTTGCGTGTGCATAGGATTTTTTTTGAAATTACTACGTTCCCCAATAGTGGTATGAGAGCCAGGTTTATGCATAGATGTTATATTCATGAGTAGAACACAAGTGAGTTGTGGGCGATACTAGTCATACTGCTTACCAGCATGTCAATTCGGCGGTATTGTTGGATGAAGCGGCCCGGACCGACATTATGCGTACGCTTACGCAAGACTGGTTCTACCGACGTGCTTCGCACATAGGTGGCTAGCGGGTGTCAGTTTCTCCAACTTTAGTTGAATCGAGTGTGGCTACACCCGGTCCTTGTTGAAGGTTAAAACATCACATACTTGACAAAAAATCATTGTGGTTTTGATGCGTAGGTAAGAACGGTTCTTGCTCAGCCCGTAGCAGCCACGTAAAACTTGCAAGAACAAAGTAGAGGACGTCTAACTTGTTTTTGCAGGGCATGTTGTGATGTGATATGGTCAAGACGTGATGAGATATAAATTGTTGTATGAGATGATCATGTTCTGTCAAGTTATCGACAACTGGCAGGAGCCTTATGGTTGTCTCTTGATTGCATAAGATGCAAGCGCCATATGATTGCTTTACTTTATCGCTATACGATAGCAATAGTTGTAAAAGTAATAGTTGGCGAGACGACCATGTGAAGACACATTGATAAAGATCAAGATGATGGAGATCATGGTGTCATGCCGGTGATGACGGAGATCATGACGATGCTTTGGAGATGGAGATCAAAGGCACAAGATGATGATGGCCATATCATGTCACATATTTTGATTGCATGTGATATTTATCTTTTATACATCTTATTTTGCTTAGTTCGGCGGTAGCATTATAAGATGATCTCTCGCTAAATTTCAAGGTACAAGTGTTTTCCCTGAGTATGCATTGTTGCCAAAGTTCGTCATGCCGAGACACCACGTGATGATCGGGTGTGATAAGCTCTACGTTCACATACAACGGGTGCAAGCCAGTTTTGCACACACAGAAATACTCGGGTTAAACTTGACGAGCCTAGCATATGCAGATATGGCCTCGGAACACTGGAGACTGAAAGGTCGAGCGTGAATCATATAGTAGATATGATCAACATAGTGATGTTCACCATTGAAAACTACTCCATCTCACGTGATGATCGGACATGGTTTAGTTGATTTGGATCACGTGATCACTTAGATGATTAGAGGGATGTCTATCTAAGTGGGAGTTCTTAAGTAATATGATTAATTGAACTTTAATTTATCATGAACTTAGTCCTAATAGTATTTTGCAAATAATGTTGTAGATCAATAGCTCGCGTTGTTGCTTCCCTATGTTTAATATGTGTTCCTGAGAAAACTAAGTTGAAAGATGATAGTAGCAATGATGTAAACTGGGTCCGTGATCTGAGGTTTATCCTCATTGCTGCACAAAAGAAATATGTCCTTGATGCACCTCTAGGTGACAGACCTATTGCAGGAGCAGATGCAGACGCTATGAACGTTTGGCTAGCTCAATATGATGACTACTTGATAGTTTAGTGCACCATGCTTAACGGCTTAGAATCGGGACTTCAAAGACGTTTTGAACGTCTTTTTTTTGACCTGGGACGTTTTGAACATCATGGACCATATGAGATGTTCCAGGAGTTGAAGTTAATATTTCAAGCAAATACCCGAGTTGAGAGATATGAAGTCTCCAACAAGTTCTGTAGCTAAAAGATGGAGGAGAATAGCTCAAGAAGTGAGGATGTGCTCAGATTGTCTGGGTACTAAAATCGCTTGAATCAAGTGGGAGTTAATCTTCTAGATAGGATAGTGATTGACAGAGTTCTCTAGTCACCATCACCAAGTTAGTAGAACGTCGTGATGAACTATAGTATGCAAGGGATGACGAAAACGATTCCCGATCTTTTCATGATGATGAAATCGATGAAGGTAGAAATCAAGAAAGAGCATCAAGTGTTGATGATTAACAAGACCACTAGTTTCAAGAAAAGGGAAAGAAAGGGAACTTCATGTAGAATGGCCAGCATGTTGTCACTTCTGTGAAGAAGCCCAAAGCTAGACTAAAGCCTGAAACTGAGTGCTTCTACTGCAAAGGAAATGGTCACTGGAAGCGGAAATGCCCTGAATATTTGGTGGATAAGAAGGATGGAAAAGTGAACAAGGGTATATTTGATATACAGGTTATTGATGTGTACCTTACTAGTGTTTATAGTAGCCCCTGGGTATTTGATACTTGTTCGGTTGCTAAAAATTAGTAACTCGAAACAGGAGTTACAGAATAAACAGAGACTAGTTGAGGATGAAGTGACGATGTGTGTTAGAAGTGGTTCCAAGATTGATATGATCATCATCACACACTCCCTATACTTTCGGGATTAGTGTTAAACCTAAATAAATGTTATTTGGCGTTTGCGTTGAGCATGAATATGATTTGATCATGTTTATTGCAATACGGTTATTCATTTAAAGTCAGAGATTAATTGTTGTTTTGTTTACATGAATAAAACCTTCGATGGTCATACACCCAATGAAAGTAGTTTGTTGGATCTCGATCGTAGTGATACACATATTCATAATATTGATGCCAAAAGACGCAAAGTTGATAATGATAGTGCAACTTATTTGTGGCACTGCCATTTGGGTCATATCGGTGTAAAGCGCATGAATAAACTCCATAAAGATGGATTTTTGGAATCACTTGGTTATGAATCATTTGATGCTTGTGAACCATGCCTTTTGGGCAAGATGACTAAAACTCCGTTCCCCGGAACAATGGAATGAGCTACTGACTTGATGGAAATAATACATACCGATGTATGCGGTCCAATGAGTTTTGATGCTCGTGGCGGGTATCGTTATTTTCTGACCTTCATAGATGATTTAAGCAGATATGAGTATATCTACTTAATGAAGCACAAGTTTGAAACATTTGAAAAGTTCAAAGAATTTCAGAGTGAAGTGGAGAATCATCGTAACAAGAAAATAAAGTTTCTACAATCTGATCGTAGAGGAGAATATTTGAGTTACGAGTTTGGCCTTCATTTAAAAACAATGTGGAATAGTTTCACAGCTCATGCCGCATGGAACACCACAGCATAATGGTGTGTCCAAACGTCGTAACCGCACTTTATTGGATATGGTGCGATCTATGATGTATCTTACCGATTTACCACTATCATTTTGGGGTTATGCATTAGAGACAGCTGCATTCACTTTAAATAGGGCACCATCAAAATCCGTTGAGACGACGTCTTATGAACTGTGATTTGGCAAGAAACCAAAGTTGTCGTTTCTTAAAGTTTGGGGTTGCGATGCTTATGTGAAAAAGTTTCAACCTGATAAGCTCGAACCCAAATCAGAGAAGTGCGTCTTCATAGAATACCCAAAGGAAACTATTGGGTACACCTTCTATCACAGATCCGAAGGCAAGATATTCGTTGCTAAGATGGATCCTTTCTAGAGAAGGAGTTTCTCTCGAAAGAAGTGAGTGGGAGGAAAGTAGATCTTGATAAGGTAATTGTACCTTCTCGAGAATTGGAAAGTAGTTCATCACAGAAATTAGTTCCAGCGATTCCTACACCAATTAGTGAGGAAGCTAATGATGATGATCATGAAACTTCAGATTAAGTTACTACAGAACCTCGTAGGTCTTCCAAAGTACAGTCCGCACCAGAGTGGTACGGTAATCCTGTTCTGGAAGTCATGTTACTAGACCATGATGAACCTACGAACTATGAGGAAGCGATGATGAGCCCAGATTCCGCAAAATGGCTTGAAGGCCATGAAATCTGAGATGGGATCCATGTATGAGAACAAAGTGTATACTTTGGTGGACTTGCTCGATGATCGGCAAGCCATAGAAAATAAATGGATCTTCAAGAGGAAGACAGATGCTGGTAGTAGTGTTACTATCTACAAAGCTCGAATTGTCGCAAAAAGTTTTTCGACAAGTTCAAGGTGTTGAATATGATGAGATTTTCTCACTCGTATCGATGCTTAAGTCTATCCGAATCATGTTAGCAATTGCCACATTTTATGAAATCTGGCAAATGGATGTCAAAACTGCATTCCTTAATGGATCTATTAAATGAGAGTTGTATATGATGCAACCAGAAGGTTTTGTCAATCCTAAAGGTGCTAACAAAGTGTGGAAGCTCCATTGATCCATCTATGGACTGGTGCAAGCATCTCGGAGTTGGAATATACGCTTTGATGAGTTGATCAAAGCATATAGGTTTATACACACTTGCGGTGAAGCCTGTATTTACAGGAAAGTGAGTGGGAGCACCACAGCCTTTCTGATAAGTATATGTGAATGCCATTTTGTTGATCAGAAATAATGTAGAATTTTCTGGAAAGCAAAAAAGGAGTGTTTGAAAGAAGTTTTTCAATGAAAGACCTCGGTGAAGCTGCTTATATATTGGGCATCAAGATCTATAGAGATAGATCAAGACGCTTGATAAGATTTTTCAATGAGTAAATACCTTGACAAGTTTTTGAAAGAGTTCAAAATGGATCACCCAAAGAAGGAATTCTTGTCTATATTACAAGGTGTAAAGTTGAGTAAGACTCAAAGCCCGACCATGGCAGAAAATAGAAAAGAATGAAAGCCATTCCCTATGCCACAGTCATAGGTTCTATAAAGTATGTTGTGCTGTGTACCAGACTTATTGTGTACCTTGCCCTGAGTTTGGAAAGGGAGTACAATTTTGATCTAGGAGTAGATCACTGGAGAACGGTCAAGATTATTCTTAGTAAGGACTAAGGAAATGCTTCTCGGTGATGGGGGTGATAAAGAGTTCATCGTAAAGATTTACGTCGATGCAAGCTTTTACACCGATCCAGATGACTCTAAGTCTCAATCTGGATACATATTAAAAGTGGGAGCAATTAGCTAGAGTAGGTCCGTACAGAGCATTGTAGACATAAAATATTTGCAAAATACATAAGGCTCTAAATGTGACAGACCCGTTGACTAAATTTCTCTCACGAGCAAAACATGATCATACCTTAGTACTCTTTGGGTGTTAATCACATAGTGATGTGAACTAGATTATTGACTCTTCATGACTTATACATGTTCCTATGACTATGAGATTATGCAACTCCCGAATACCGGAGGAACACTTTGTGTGCTACCAAACGTCACAACATAACTGGGTGATTATAAAGGTGCTCTACGGGTGTCTCTGATGGTACTTGTTGATTTGGCATAGATCGAGATTAGAATTTGTCATTCCGATTGTCGGAGAGGTATCTCTGGGCCCTCTCGGTAATGCACATCACTATAAGCCTTGCAAGCAATGTGACTAATGAGTTAGTTGCGGGATGATGCATTACGGAACGAGTAAAGAGACTTGCCGGTAACGAGATTGAACTAGGTATGTGATACCGACGATCGAATCTCGGGCAAGTAACATACCGATG
This sequence comes from Triticum dicoccoides, assembly GCF_002162155.2. Lineage (NCBI taxonomy): Eukaryota > Viridiplantae > Streptophyta > Magnoliopsida > Poales > Poaceae > Triticum > Triticum dicoccoides. The sequence goes on along the minus strand of NC_041383.1, from coordinate 390,376,582 downwards.
ACAAAGGGAATAACGTATGTTGTTATGCGGTTTGACCGATAGAGATCTTCGTAGAATATGTAGGAGCCAATATGAGCATCTAGGTTCCGCTATTGGTTATTGACCGGAGACGTGTCTTGGTCATGTCTACATAGTTCTCGAACCCGTAGGGTCCGCACGCTTAATGTTCGATGACGATTTATATTATGAGTTATGTGATTTGATGATCGAAGTTTGTTTGGAGTCCCAGATGAGATCGGGCACATGACGAGGAGTCTCAAAATGATTGAGCCGTAAAGATCAATATATTGGGAGGCTATATTCGGACATCGGAAAGGTTCCGAGTGATTCGGGTATTTTTTGGAGTACCGGAGAGTTACGGGAATTCGTATTGGGCCTTAATGGGCCATACGAGAAAGGAGAGAAAAGGCCTGAAGGGTGGCCGCACCCCTCCCCATGGACTGGTCCGAATTGGACTAGGGAGGGGGGGCGCCCCCTTCCTTCCTTCTCCTTCTCCCTTCCCCTTTTCCTACTCCATGTGGGAGGTGGAATCCTACTAGGACTAGGGAGTCCTAGTAGGACTCCGCACTTTGGGCGCACCCTATGAGGGCCGGCCTCCTCCTCCCTCCCTCCTTTATATACAGGGGCAAGGGGGCACCCTAGGACACACAAGTTGATCATTGATCTTTAGCCGTGTGCGGTGCCCCCTCCACCATAATCCACCTCGGTCATATCGTAGCGGTGCTTAGGCGAAGCCCTGCGTCGGTAGCTTCATCAACACCATCATCACGCCGTCGTGCTGACGGAACTCTCCCTCAAAGCTCTACTGGATCGTGAGTTCGTGGGACGTCACCGAGCTGAACGTGTGCAAATCGCGGAGGTGTCGTACGTTCGGTACTAGGATCGGTCGATCATGAAGACGTACAACTACATCAACCGTGTTGTCATAACGCTTCCGCTTACGATCTACGAGAGTACGTGGATGACACTGTCCCCTCTCGTTGCTATGCATCACCATGATCTTGCGTGTGTGTAGGATTTTTTTTGAAATTACTACGTTCCCCAACATTATAATCACTTAGCTCAGCTGGGAGTTGATCTTCTAGTTGATTGTGTCATTGACAGAGTTCTTCAATCACTGTCACCAAGCTAAAAAGGCTTCGTGATGAACTATAATATGCAAGGGATGGACAAAAGAATTCCCGACTTCTTCGCAGTGCTTAAAGCCGCGGAGGTAGAAATGAAGAAGGAGCATCAAGTGTTGATAGTTAACAAAACCACTAGTTTTAAGAAAAAAGGGCAAGGGAAAGAAAGGGAACTTCAAGAAGAATGGCAAGCAAGTTTCCACTTCTGGAAAGAACCCCAAAGCTGGATCCAAGCCTAAAACTGAGTGCTTCTACTGCAAAGGGACTGGTCACTGGAAGTGGAACTGCCCCAAGTATTTGGCGGATAAGAAGGATGGCAAAGTGAACAAAGGTATATTTGATATACATGTTATTGATGTGTACCTTACTAATACTTGTAGCAGCACCTGGGTATTCGATACTGGTTCAATTGCTCATATTTGTAACTCGAAATAGGAGCTACGAATTAAATGAAGATTGGCTAAGGACGAGGTGATGATGCGCGTCGGGAATGGTTCCAAGGTCGATGCGATCGCCATCGGCGCGCTACCTCTACATTTACCTTCAGGATTAGTCTTAGACCTGAATAATTGTCATTTAGTGCCAGCGTTGAGCATGAACATTATATCTGGATCTTGTTTAGTGCGAGACAGTTATTCATTTAAATCAGAGAATAACGGTTGTTCTATTTATATGAGTAATATCTTTTATGGTCATGCACCCTTGAACAGTGGTCTATTCTTGTTGAATCTCGATTGTAGTGATACATATATTCATAATATTGATGCCAAAAGATGCAAAGTTGATAATGATCGTGCAACATATTTGTGGCACTGCCGTTTACGTCATATTGGTGTAAAGCGTATGAAGAAACTCCATACAGATGGACTTTTGGAATCACTTGATTATGAATCATTTGATACTTGTGAATCATGCCTCATGGGCAAGATAACCAAAACTCCGTTCTCCTGAACAATGGAGCGAGCTAATGACTTATTGGAAATAATACATACCGATGTATGCAGTCCGATGAGTATTGAGGCACGCGGTGGGTATCTTTATTTTCTAAACTTCACGGATGATTTAAGCATATATGGGTATAACTACTTAATGAAACACAAGTCTGAAACATTTGAAAAGTTCAAAGAATTTCAGAGTGTAGTGGAGAATCATCGTAACAAGAAAATAAAGTTTCTATGATCTTATCGCGGAGGCGAATATTTGAGTTACGAGTTTGGCCTTCATTTAAAACAATGTGGAATTATTTCACAACTCACACCACCTGGAACCCCACAGCGTAATGGTGTGTCCGAATGTCGTAACCATACCTTATTAGATATGGTGTGATCTATGATGTCTCTTACCGATTTACCACTATCATTTCCGGGTTATGCATTAGAGACAGCTGCATTCACGTTAAATAGGGCACCGCCTTCCTTTAGGCTAGACTGCTTGATTACCTCTTGTAATCCCTACCATGTACTTGTAACTTTTTTATCTTAATAAAGCTTTTGATATGTTGTGGGGGTTTTGCCCCACAGTTCGCAATCAAATAAAAAATAAAAAATAGGGCACCATCTAAATCCGTTGAGACGACACCGTATGAACTATGGTTTGGCAAGAAACCTAAGCTGTTATTTCTTAAAGTTTGGGGTTGCGATGCTTATGTCAAAAGGCTTCAGCTTGATAAGCTCGAACCCAAATCAGAAAAGTGTGTCTTCATAGGATACCCTAAGGAAACAATTGGCTACACCTTCTACCACAGATCCAAAGGCAAGATCTTTGTTGCCAAGAATGGAACCTTACTAGAGAAGGAGTTTTCTCTCGAAATAAGTGAGTGGGAGGAAAGTAGAACTTGATGAGTTAATTGTACCTCCTCTCGAATTGGAAAGTAGCACATCAGAGAAAACCATTCCTGTGATGCCTACACCAACTAGAGAGGAAGCTAATGATAATGATCATGAAACTTCAGATCAAGTTGCTGCTGAATTTCGTAGGTCAACCAGAGCACGATCGGTGCCAGAGTGGTACGGAAATCCTGTCCTGGAAGTTATGTTATTAGACCATGGCGAACCTACGAACTACGAAGAAGCTATGATGAGCACAAATTCTGATAAATCGCTTGATGCCATAAAATCTAAGATAGGATCCACAAAACAAAGTGTGGGCTTAGGTGGACTTGCCTGATGATCGGCAAGCCACAGAAAATAAATGGATCTTTAAGAAGAATACTGACGCTGATGGTAATGTTACTGTCTACAAAGCTCGACTTGTCGCGGAAGGTTTTCGACAAGTTCAAGGAGTTGACTACGATGAGACATTCTCACCCGTAGCGATGCTTAAGTCTGTTGGAATCATGTTAGTAATTGCCGCATTTTATGATTATGAAATCTGGCAAATGGACGTCAAAACTGCATTCCTTAATGGATTTCTTAAAGAAGAGTTGTATATGATGCAACCAGAAGGTTTTGTCGATCCTAAAGGTGCTAACAAAATGTGGAAGCTCCAACGATCCATCTATGGACTGGTGCAAGCATCTCGGAGTTGGAATATATGCTTTGATGAGGTGATCAAAGCATGTGGTTTTATACAGACTTTCGGTGAAGCCTATATTTACAAGAAAGTCAGTGGGAGCTCTGTAGCATTTCTAATATTATATGTAGATGACATATTGTTGACTGGAAATGATATAGAATTTTTGGATAGCATAAAAGGATACTTGAATAAGAATTTTTCAATGAAAGACCTCAGTGAAGCTGCTTATATATTGGGATCAAGATCTATAGAGATAGATCGAGACGCTTAATAGGACTTTCACAAAGCACATACCTTGATAAAGTTTTGAAGAAGATCAAAATGGATCAGACAAAGAAAGGGTTCTTGCCTGTGTTACAAGGTGTGAAATTGAGTCAGACTCAAAGTCCGACCACTGCAGAAGATAGAGATAAAATTAAAGTCATTCCCTATGCCTCAGCCATTGGTTCTATCATGTGTGCTATGTTGTGTACCAGACCTGATGTGTGCCTTACCAAAATTTGGCAGGGAGGTACCAAAGTAATCCAGGAGTGGATCACTGGACAGCGGTCAAGAACATCTTGAAGTACCTGAAAAGGACCAAGGATATGTTTCACGTTTATGGAGGTGACAAAGAGCTCGTCGTTAATGGTTACGTCGATGCTAGCTTTGACACTGATCTGGGTGACTCTAAGTCGCAAACCAGATATGTATTTATATTGAATGGTGGAGCTGTCAGTTGGTGCAGTTCCAAGTAGAGCGTCGTGGCAGGGTCTACGTGTGAAGCGGAGTACATAGCTGCTTTGGAAGCAGCGAATGAAGGAGTTTGGATGAAGGAGTTCATATCCGATCTGGGTGTAATACCTAGTGCATCGGGTCCAATGAAAATATTTTGTGACAACACTAGAGCAATTGCCTTGGCGAAGGAATCCAGGTTTCACAAGAGAACCAAACACATCAAGAGACGATTCAACTCCATTCGTGAACAAGTCAAGGATGGAGACATAGAAATTTGCAAGATACATACGGATCTGAATGTGGCAGACGCGTTGACTAAGCCTCTTCCGCGAGCAAAACATGATCAGAACCAAGACTCCATGGGTGTTAGATTCATTACAATGTAATACAATGTAATCTAGATTATTGACTCTAGTGCAAGTGGGAGACTGAAGGAAATATGCCCTAGAGGCAATACTAAAGTTGTTATTTTATATTTCCTTATTCATGATAAAGGTTTATTACTCATGCTAGAATTGTATTGATTGGAAACCTTAATACATGTGTGAATACATAAACAAACAACGTGTCCCTAGTGAGCCTCTACTAGACTAGCTCGTTGATCAAAGATAGTTAAGGTTTCCTAACCATGGACATGAGTTATCATTTGATAATGGGATCACATCATTGGAGAATGATGTTGGACAAGACCCATCCATTAGCTTAGCATAATGATCGTTCAGTTTTATTGCTATTGCTTTCTTCATGTCAAATATTCCTTCGACTATGAGATTATGCAACTCCCGGATACCGGAGGAATGCCTCGTGTGCTATCAAACGTCACAACGTAACTGGGTGATAATAAAGATGCTCTACAGGTATCTCCGAAGGTGTTTTTTGAGTTGGCATAGATCGAGATTAGGATTTGTCACTACGAGTATCGGAGAGGTATCTCTGGGCCCTCTCGATAATACACATCACAAGCTTGCAAGCAAACGACTAAGGAGTTAGTCACGAGGTGATGTATTACGGAACGAGTAAAGATACATGCGGGTAACGAGATTGAACTAGATATGAAGATATTGAGAATCGAATCTCGGGCAAGTAACATACCGATGGACAAAGGGAATTACGTATGTTGTCATAACGGTTCGACCGAGAAAGATCTTCATAGAATATGTCGGAGCCAATATGGGCATCCAGGTTCCGCTATTCGTCATTGACCGGAGAGGTGTCTCGGTCATGTCTACATACTTCTCGAACCCGTAGGGTCCGCACGCTTAATGTTCGATGGCGATATATTATTATATGAGTTATGTGATTTGGTGACCAAATGTTGCTCGGGGTCCCGGATGAGATCATGGACATGAAGAGGAGTCTCAAAATGGTCGAGAGGTAAAGGTTGATATATAGGACGATGGTATTCGGACACCGGAAGTGTTCTGGAGGGTGTCGGGTACATATCGAGTCACCGGAAGGGGTTTCGGGCACCCCCAACAAAAGATATGGGCCTTATGGGCCAAGAGGGGGAACGCACCAGCCACAAGGGGCTGGTGTGCCCCCCATATGGGCCGGCCTAAGGAGGGGAAGGAAAGGGGAGAAGGGAATGGAAAGTGTGGATTAGGATTCCCACTTCCTTCACTCTCCCCCTCCCTCTTTCCTTCTCCCTCAGTTAAATATGGCAGGGGGCACCACTTGGGGAGGACCCCAAGTAGGATTCGGCCTACTTGGGGCGCCTCCTGGCAGCCTCCCCTCTCCCTCCCACCTATATATATGTGGGAGGGTGCCATAGCACACCCCAGACAATTGTCTAGCCGTGTGCGGCGCCCCCTCCACCGTTTACACCCCCGGTCATATTTTTGTAGTGCTTAGGTGAAGCCCTGCGGAGATCACTTCACCGTCACCATGCCGTCGTGCTAACAGAACTCATCTACTACCTTGACGTCTTGCTGGATCAATAAGGCGAGGGACGTCACCGAGCTGAACGTGTGCAGAACGCAAGGTGCCGTGCGTTCGGTACTTGGTCGGTCGAAGCGCGAAAAAGTTTGACTACATCAACCACGTTGTGAAACGCTTCCGCTTATGGTCTACGAGGGTACGTTGACACACTATCCCTCTCTTTGCTATGCATCTCCTTGATAGATCTTGCGTGCGCGTAGATTTTTTTTCCATGCAATGCAACCCAACACATAGCTCATGGCATCATCTTGCCCAACATCTGCGGTGCCCCGGTTGCAGCATCCCAACATCGTGATGTCGTCGTCTCCAGCGTTGGCGGCTTTTGGTTGTAGCACGTAGCATTGAGGTGTGGCTTGTTGTATCCAACACCGATGGCGGACGATATCAGTAGCCCAAACATCATGTTGTCGTCGTCTCCAACGACCGGCTATCGGTTGCAGCACGCAACATCGAGGTGTGGCGTGTTATCTCCAATACCAGTGGTGGCCGGTTGCAGCACCTGAAACCGCCACCTTATACAAAGGCGAATGCCGGTTGTAGCACATAATGTTGGGGTTCGTGTCTCTCCAACCCTAGTGGGTTCCTATCACAACGGCCCCTCCCGTGGCCGTCCTCCTCAGCAACGACATGTCAAGGGTGTGATTTTTGCGTGGAGGGGCGTGTGCAGAGGTACGGGTCGTCGCCGACAAGACGTGGGACACCGTGCGCGTAGAGCTCGTTGGATTTAATGACACTTGGTGTGGATTGCTGGGGCGCCTGATCTATGCGAGAACAAAAACATAGGGTCGCACTAACTGCCACACGTGTGGCAGGAAGGGAGACGCGCCACACGTCTCTAATGTAAACAGATTGCCACGTCATCGCATGCATGCATGTAGGAATCTTTTTGAATTTTCAGTTTTTAAAATGTTTTATCTCTTAAACGAAAAATCCGATTGAAAATCCGTTTTCACCATAAATCCCTCGCGATGAGATCTTCGAAACTACATCCCATGTTGATATGTTTTGATGAAATTTTTTTTGGATTAAAAGTTGCCATGTCTATTGCATATGAATTGCCATGATGTTTACACTGAAGTTGCCATGATATGTTTCAGCTATTTTCTTCTACATCTAAAAGTAAATGTTGACATTTATAAAACGGGGAATTAAGAAACTAGACTTGCCATGAACCATAAACTAAAATTGCCATGATACATGCCCATAAAATTGCCCTGGTTCATACAAAAAATAATTTTCATGGTCAAAGTACTGGAGTTGCCATTATCAAAATACTAAAATTGCCATGATCTACAAACTAAAATTGCCACATGGCAATTTTAGTTTAAGCCCTATGGCAACTGCAGTGTAAACATCATGGCAACTTCTGGCAAAAAAAAAATTCGTCGAGACATATCAACATGGGGTCTAATTTTGAAGATCTCGTCGAGACGGATTTAATGATGAAAACGGATTTTTAGTTTGCTTTTTATTTAGGAGATATAACATTTTTAAGCCGAAAACCAAAAAAAATTCTACTGATGTCATCTATTCATACGTGGCAAAATGAGTGGTGGTGGAGGTGTGTGGGCGATGTGCAAACGCCCACACGTGTGGGCGTTTACATTTCCGAAAACATAAGGGACAGATAATGATTTTGCTAGGAACGGGGAAGAGATAAGGTACAAGAGGTTTCTTCCGTATGGGTCATGCGTTGACGTGTCTTGTGTCTGTGGAAAGGGGAAAAATGGTCATGTGGGGCCAATGGCCACGCTCGTGCGTGCGTGCGACTGGCATGATTCCTGCCCGGCCGGCCGGCTGAAATTGTTTACCTTTTTTCTTAACCCTACACATTATATTATATTATTAATCAATAAAACAGAGTGCAATTGCACACAGTGGCGAATCCAGAAAGAAAATATAGCATCAAAATCAAGGGCAAAAAATGAAATATTTGTTTGAAGAAAAACTACATTAATTCTTTTTTCTAAATGAGCTGAGTCTTTCCAAAAATACTACTGAAAACATGTAGTATTTAGTGGAATTTTTCAAGATTTTTTGAAAATAAATACATTTTGAACCAAATTTTGGAGTGAAATGCGCCACTAGAACATTAACTCAAACAAATTGCACTAGGCCACAAACTCAGGAATTGAACGATTTAGGCTATAAACTCATTAATCTAATCAAACAAAATAAGACAAAAACCGATTGGCGAGAGAAAAAATGGCAATGTGGTCGCTACATCAACATGCATTTAACCGTTTACGCTTGTGGTAATACATAGAAGCTCTTTTTTACAAACTTCATTTTACACACCGTTTTAAAAAAGGAACAAACTTTGTGTTCAAAGGGCCTTGAACCCACGGCCTCAACCTTGGAAGCATGGCTGGCTGCCACTACAACACTAAACAATTTCTATTGGAATAAGCATATACACTATATTTATTCTATGGGAACAAAAGCATATACAGCCTCGCAAGAAAAAAAGGGTAAGCACATCAGAACTTCCTAAACCCACGCAATTTCACTTTTATATTATCTAGAAATGCACTAATCCTATATATAATATGCAACCCACAAGATACACAAGACAATTTGCATTCTAGTTGTACCCATTTTGCTCCTTACCTTAGGGCGTGGGCTCAAGCCTATTTCATATTTTTTTTGTAAAAAAGTGTTTTTAAAACAAGTAATGTCAAAGAAAGGGAATTTGTTTAACAGGGACTTTGATCGATTGCTAAAAGAAGGAAGTTGAACGAGCAAAGGCAAAACGAAATCGACCTCACGGAGGAGATTGTACATAATCTTACAAAGTTTAATTTGAAGTGTATCAATCTAATATATAGCATGGGGTGCATATGAAAACACAAATTGTTTGATGTTCTACTGGTTAGTTCATATATTCTTTTTGATCCACGTGCTGCCAGCATGGTTTGTGAGAAAAAAACTGACGAATTTACAAATAGATACCTGAAAAAAAATTAGTTCAAGTGCGGTCTAGGGATGCTGACAAGGCATCCACATAGTCTCTCCCGGGTCAGTTTTGGCTTTATTTGATCAAACTAGTGAGTTCATGGCCTAAATTGATCAATTTCCGAGTTGTTGACCTAAAGTGTGCAATCAGTTTGAGTTAATGGACTAGCGGCGCATTTCACTCCAAGTTTTGAATCTGCTTAGCTAAATAGTCATTATCTCCTAGTTCCTTTAGCCAAATGTGCTCAAACTTTCCCATAATACTACTGGAAACATGTAGTATATAGTAGAAGTATTCTGAAATTTTTGAAAAAAAATAAATTTTGAATATGCTTACCTAAATAGCCATCATCTCCTATTCCATTTGGCCAAATGTTCTGAAACTTCCCATAATACTACCAGAAACATGTAGTATTTAATGGATTTTTTTGAATTTTTGAAAAATACTGAATTATAAACTAAATTTTTGGTATCACCAATTTAAACAGACAATATCTACCAAACCAATGCTCAAAACATGAAATTTTTCAAGACCAATACTAGTAACATGTTTAACCATACCAGAAAGGTTCATATAATTCACACACCAAGACATCATAGTACTAGAGAAACAATAACATAATACAATGAGATGTTGCTCCTTACAAATGCCTAATAGCTTTGTTTCGCCCTTTCAACAAATAAGCTCTTCTTATATCTTCTAATTTCAGAAGCATAATCTTCTACTGGTATTTTAAGTCCTGGATCAGGAATAATTTGACTTGGATGAAATTGTGTTGTAGGTTTGCCTTGGTTGGTTTGTACTCTCATCAATTGTGGTATGATTCCTCTCAACATTTAGGGGCTCAGGGGAGGGATTGTGCTCACAACAATTAAACAGAGGGGGTTTGCAGTCACATTGGTTGGGTCAAGTTTAGGTTCGACATCAGTAGAGGGAAGAGCAGGCCTTTGGGGATGGGGTTGAACTGCTTGCATAAAAACTATGCATATTCATAGTCTTTCTCTTCATCTTTAAATCTGCAAACAGATTGTAATTGACGCCAAATCAATTAATAGTTCATGAACTACCAGACAAACTGTAAATGACACTAGACTAATTAATAAAGTATGCAACAAAAGCCACTAATTTGGGAATTAAACAACCAATGCAAGCGTTGGATGCGGTAAATGTCGCAACCTCCTTGTAGCAGGTCAGAAAGGCGTGGCACCGGTGATGACGTGCGACTGTGTGAGCCGAGCTGTAGCTCGGGCTATTGGCGCCTCTACTTCTCTAGCTAGCGACGAGGGATCCAACACCCGGTGACTAGCGTGTTGGATGCTTCGGGGTTCCTGCTAGCTTCTGCCCTGCTGGATGCGGTCCCCGGGGGAATCGTGGTGCCACATGCACAAGGTGGCCGCACCCCCGTGGCGCTCCTATAGGATGGCAAAGCGGGGAGGACCGGAGGACGGGACGAGCGGAGACCGCCGTTGCGTATGTTGGCGGCGGCGTGTCTAAACTTGCTCGAACATAGTCAAGAGGAAGGGCGCAACGAGTTGGTTGACTCCTGGGCTCTTGGGTGTTGGGCGTTGGAGGAAGTTGGGCCGGACCGAAGCAAACTAGTAGTAAAAAGTTTGCTTTTTCTGGAGGGCAGGCTTCAGCCTGCCCACTGGACTCGCTTGTGGCTGCACACATACATGCAAATACTATAAAAGACAAAGACATGACATGTGTTTAGAAAACTTTGCAAAAAGAACTCTATATAAAAAATATTATAAATAAGTCTATTGGAGTATCCATAGAAAGATTCATAGTGTATTTAAAAAATACTTAGTTGGGAAGAAAAGTTCACCCTATATTGCAAAACAATATAAAAAGGAAAAAAATAGAAAAACAGAAGAAAAACTAAAAATTAAAAAGAAAAAAGAGAAAAACAAAAACATAACAGCCATTACGTGGGTCGGTCTGTGTGGAAGAGTATTTATGCGGCATATTGGCCTAAGTACGTCATATAACATTGGCCTACGTACATCGGAAGCCACGAAATCACTAATTAAGTAGCACTCTTTGTGGAAAACACTTTCACCTTTTTAGGTTGTGACAAGTGGGGCACTGCAATTGCGTCATTTGTCGTATTCTGCGATTTTTTTTCCATACATCCATTTATTCAAAACTTTTTATCTCTTAAACCGTGCGTCCAAATCTCGAACCGTTTTCATTATTGGATTCCTCACATCAAGATCTTTAAAATTATGTCCCATGTTGATAGGTTTGATAAAAAATCACGAAAAAATGGACGGAAAAACATAACCGAGAGCACAATTCTCCCTTTTCCAAAAGAGGCAGGGTTGTGCCTCTCGCAGAAGCAAACCGTGCCTCCACAAGAAGTAAACCCGTGCCTCTCGTGGAAAGGAAAACTTGTTATTTTTTCATTTCCGAGATGCACAGACTGTGCCTCCCGCGGAAGCAAAACCGTGCCTCCACGAGATGCAAATTTGTGCTTCTCGCAAAAAAATAAAAATAAAACACATTTTTTTCGTTCTAGATGTGCCTCTTGCGAAAAAGAAAACGCGACTTTTTTTTCCTAGAGGCACGGTCATGCCTCTCGCGGAAGCAAATCCATGCCTCTCACGAAAGTATTAAAAAAAGACGTTTTTCCTGTTTCCGAGAGGAAGCAAACAAAACGATGTTTTTTCGCCAAAAAAAACAAATTTTTTTGGTTCAAAAACTAAGACAGACCGGTGGAAAACCAAAAAGCCAAAAAACCATCTAAAAGGTCAAAAATGCATGCAAAAAAACCCTAAAGGAGCACACAGAACACGACATATGGCGGCGGCTGAGAGCGCATCAAACGAGTACTAGTTTCAGGTAGCCATCACAACAACCAGTTGGACCAGATGACCACATGTGCTATAATTGTTCTTTTTATTTTCTTTATATAAACGTAGAAAAGGCAGCTGTTTTCCCTGTTTCATTTTCTTTTTTTCTATCTTTGTGTCTTTTCTCTTTCTTAAAATGAGTGAACTTCTTTAAAAGGCGACCAAATTTTCGCAAATTCGGTGAACTTTTTTCAAGTTCGATGAACTTTTCTCAAATTTGATGAACTTTTTTCAAATGTGATGAACTTTTTAAAAAAAATCGATGAACCTTTTTTCAAATTGATGAACTTTTTTTCAAAGTTGATGAACTTTTTTCAATCTCGATGAACTTTTTTTGAAGATCGGTGAACTTTTTTCAAAGTCGATGATTTTTTTTTGAAAATTGGTGATCTTTTTTTGAAAATCGGTGAACTTTTTTCAAAGTCGATGAACTTTTTTTGAAAATCGATGAACTTTTTCAGTTTTATGAAACTTTGAATCGGTAAACGTTTTTGAATACATGTACTTTTTTTTCTAACTCGTGATTCTTTTAAATATGTGGACATTCAAATTTTGTTCATATTTCTTTTCGAAAGAAATCCCGTTTTTCTAAAAAGCGCGTCTAAAGTTAGTTCTTAGAGGTTTCGTGTTGCAATCTATCAACAAGAGTTTAATAGGTCTATTGGTTGGTAACCAAGCTTTGGAGCTAACTGGCGCAGGATCGTATCCTATCAAGATTGAGATTCTTGGGTAGTTTCTCTGCGCATTAATACACTTTTTGCACTGCCTTGCGTTCTCATGGGCCGGCCCACTAGCGTGGTGCAGTGGGCACTAGTTGTGTCAACGGGCGCATAAGGCGCTGGGCAAATCCTATTTGACGTCCGCAGGCGTCAAAAGGAGGAGCCTTCGCTGAAGCAAGTCGCCATTTGGGCCGGCCCAGGTACGGATTTCGTTCGCTGCTGTTTTCCCTGTTTCTTGCGGGTTTTTTCGTTTTTCTTTTATGGTTTTGTTGCTTCCAGTTTTTTCACGGTTTTGGCCGGTTTTCAGTTGTTTTGTTCTGGTTTTTTATTTTTCTGTTTTGATTCCTTTTTGTCCTTTCATTTTCTTTCATTTACGTCTCCTTTTTTATTTTCTGTTTCTGTTCTTCTTCTCATTATTGTGTATTTGTATAAAAAGTTCACCGTGTGTTATAAAAATCTTCAATGTATTAAGAAAATGCTCATCATATATTATGACATAGTTCACCTTGCACTGTAAAATTGTTCATTATGTATTAAAAAAATGTTCATTGTATATTATTAATTTTTCAACATATATTAGAAAATGTTCATTCTGTATTACAAAAATGTTCATTATGTATTATTAAATTGTTCAACGTATATTAGAAAATGTTCATTGTCTATTACAAAAATGTTCATTGTATATTATGTAATTGTTCAACAGATATTTAGAAAATGTTCATTGTGTCTTTAAGTTTTGTTCATCATATATTAAAAAATTGTTTAGCGCATACCCATCAAATGTCCATTTTAGTATTTTAAATTTGTTCAGTATTTTTTTACAAAAGCGTTCACTGTATTTTAAAATTTCTTCAACGTATACTATAAAAATGTTGAACCTTTTTTTAAGGATTTACCCCTGTACATTCTACTTTAAGGTTGGCGCTACATGTAAAATGGCCGTGCTAGCTAGCTCGGTTGGTTAGCCTCACTTGATTCGAGCATGAGGTCGATCAGTTCGATCCCACGCATACGCTTTTTGAAGTCGCAACGATCGGACGCACACGGGCGGCGTACAGGGGCTGGTTCCTATTCGGCGCCTTTAGCGTGTGTTACAGGCGTTTACGCTAACGGGTGCATACCCACCCTTCGCGCTGGGCCGGCCCATCTACTCTTTTCTCTCTTCTGTTTTTCGCACAAAAAAAGCGGCTAAGGGGAGACTCAAACACAGGACCTGCCACCTTAAATTAGCTCCTACTTACCATCCCACCACCAATTCTCACGTGACTACTAACATCTTTCCCTTCTATTATTGTCTGCTTTTCTTTTTTCTTTTCTTCTTTAATCTTCTTTCTGGTTCGATGTCTTTCTAAAAAATTTGTGACTATTTCTTAAAAATCGACGAACTTCTTATCAAATTCGATGATCCTTTTTCAAAATTGATGATTTTTTCTTCAATTCGATGAACGTTTCTTGAGTTTGATGAACGTTTCTTGAGTTTGATGAACTTTTCTGAAAACTTGATATGAACTTTTTTCAAAATTGATGAACTTTTCTTCAAATTCGATGAACTTTTTTCAAGTTTGATGAACTTTTCTTCAAATTTGATGAACTTTTTTGAAAACTTGATATGAACTTTTATTCAAATTTCATAAACTTTTTGAAAACCCGGTGAACTTTTTTTAAAATTGATGAACTTTTCTACAAATTTGATGAACTTTTTTTCAAAATTGATGAACTTTTTCAAACTCGGTGAACTTTTTTATATATTGATGAGCTTTTCTTCAAATTTGATGAACTTTTTTCAAAAGCGTTGAAATCGATGAAGATTTTTTTAAGTATGTGAATTGTTCTTAAAAAAATGAAGAACTTTTTAAAATTCACGATTTTTTCTAAATAATTCAAACAATGGAGCGCAGCTGCACTTGTTCTTATAAGTTTGGTGGTTTATATCAATCAAAAATGTGCATTTGGTGTAGTGGTTAGCGAACTTGGCATAGTAGCCGAGTTACCTGAGTTCGAATCCTGGGGTATGCATGTTTTCTGCCGGTGTTTTTTTTTACTACAGGTTCGCGGGCACAGTACGTTGACGGGCCGGGGACCTGTTCGGGCGCATAAGGCGCCGAACAGGAGCTCTCCGTACAGGCGCTCCCAAGGCGCTGGGGAGGAGCTCTCACTAGTTTGTTAGTTGCTGCCCATAAGCCGAGAGTGCACAATTCTGGGCCTGCGACTTTTACTTGAGAATTTCATTATTTATCTACTGGATGGGCCTAAAGCCCATAAAACTGTTAACTTATTTTGCGGCCCTAGCTGCCACACTTCTTGCTGGGCTGGCCGCAAGCACATACATGGACCATTTTAGCTTGCAAACCATGGCGACTGACATGTCCTCATTTTCTCTTCTTTTGTTTTAACTACTATAACTAATGATACGCTGTGACAGTCGTGTTGTTTTTCTCAAAAAAAGAAGAAGAGACAGTTGTGTTGTTCAGTCTGAACTGCACTGACATCCCAAATCTATAATTTCCTTCGTTTGAGCAGGAAGCTATCATTTCCTCTTGATGCTGAGCTGGACATCAATGTTCCATTTGTCCTTTTTACAATATATTTAGCATTACTACCTAACAATATATACCCAAATTAAAGGATAGTGGCAATAGAAAGTTGCAGCTATAACGAGCTGCTGGCCCGCGGTGGCAATGTCTCGTGAGCTGGCCACCTGCAGTGCAAAGCACATAGAAGAACGAGAAAAACAAAGAGAGACAAAGGTTGCAAGTTGCAACTACACTTGAAAGAACAATTCCGGTAGGATTTGTTATTCTAGGAACGTATGGTGGAACCATGAGATTTGGTGGTCGCTGCAACGTCTAGCTCACATGCATGGCCCTCCATCCAAAAAAACAATCTCATCACCCTAAAATACAAGTGACTAATGATGGGTTGCCTCGATGGTACTGTACTTTGGATGGTCCTTTTAATAAGAACAACAAAGCTATGTAGTTTTTGTTTTCAGTTCTGTAGTTTCTCACTTTCCTAACCACTCAGGGGCATAACATTTTACAACTGTAATATGCTAACTAGCAAAAGAGGCCGTGCGTTGCAACGGGAGAGAAAATAACACACACTCTTAACTCAGTAACCATGACTCAAGACCCTAGTAGGTCCAACCCCTTTATTTTCACATGGCATCACATTTGTGTTGCCGACGATGGCCTCAATGCTCGCACAACGAAAACACGTTTGAATGTGGTCAGTCCCAAGGCGCCTCTCCTCCCCCCCCCCTCTCTCCCTCTGCCCCTCTCTCTTTCTCTCTCTCTCTCTGTCTCTCTGTCTCTGTGTCTCTCTCTCTCCTTTGCGCGCGCGCACGAGCACTCGCTCAGAATAAGATGAAATATGTTGTTTTTTCCGTGAGGATTTTTACAGATGTGCATGCGTGGCTATCGATGTTTTCTTTCCTCTCAATCTAGTTTAGTGGGTGTTTATTTACAATTCGGATCGTCACCGGTACGAAAAAAAACAGACCATGCACTATAGATTAAGTTTGCACAAAAAATAATATTTTAGAAATATTTAACAGCTAAAAATAACATCATATTTAGATTCTACACATTTTTCTAAACAAATTTCATATATAACATGTTAAAATCGGAGTTATTGAATAATTTTATTTTAGATAAACTACGGATTGATTAATCGAACACTCAGAGGGGTTTCTGTTAAAAAAATGATTCAATTGGCTTAAATATGGACGGCGGGTTGATTACCTGAAACGACAGTAGGTTTTCTAAAAAAATGGAGAAAAACGGTTCAGCTGTGATTTAAATGTGTACCATGGTTAATTTACAGAAAATAGAGGTTTTTTTAAGATGGCGCGATGGTGAGCGGGTAGAAGGACTTCGTTCTTTATTATTAGGTAAAGATAAATTATATATGCTTTTTGTTTTAGTTCTCATGTTAATGATCAAAACATTCACGATACAACTAAATGTCGATAAAATACATTGGAACTAATGCCAACAACAACACATTGGGTATTGCCGATGTATTAAACATGGGCGTTTATACTCTGACTAATGCACAAATGGTTGAAGTGTCCCTGGCGACAAGAGCTTGTCGGAGGATAACCCTTTAAACACCCAAGACTTGGTTATTAAAACCATGAAGAAGACCTCGAGGTAAGTCATAGAGAAGTACTGAAGATGAAGATTCAAGTAGCCGGCAAGCAAGGGACCGTCAAGGCTACGCAGTAGAAAGGCTCTGAACCAGTAAGCTTTCCTCCATCGCTCCATCGTGGCAGTCGAGAAGAGTCTGCTGACAGATGTCGAGCAAGCAGGCGATTAGGTGAACCTTGTTCGGGCATGTGGTCGTGCCATACTGAAGAACAACTTTATTGACACCCCATAGGTGTGTCTAAAGAATAGAAGGTAGCTGGGCGAGCGGAATAGGTGGAGATGGACAACCTTGTCGGCATTCCTCCTTAGCGTGACACCTAATAGAGCATTTAATATTTTTGTTCTAGTCCATGAGAGTTAGGTATTCGGCACTATAGCCACTATCTACTTCTGTATTTACCATTTTGCCGGTGTGGTAGCCCCTTTTGTCTATAAAAGGAGGCTCGTGACAACCTTTACAAAGGTTGACACCCTGCCCAACTGCACTATGTAGCTGCACTTCCGAGCACCTTGCCGGCAAGCTGCGCTCTTTTGTAACTTGGGTTTTCACATATAATTTCATCAAAGCAGGAGTAGGGTACGCCTCACGGTGGCCCGAATCTGGGTAAATCTTGTGCGCTTGATTGCTGGATCTGCTCTTTGTGTATTGCGATTCCCACAGCCGAACCACCAAGGGACCTTGTTGGTCCTAAAGATTGGCGTACGTCGACAAGTTTCATCTCTGATCATAACCAATTCATGGGCTACACACCCTGTTAATAATAGGAGGGACGAGGTAGTGCTCATACCACCTTCTCAAACGATGATAGATTCATACTCTGATAGATAAGCATCAATGTACGTAGGTTGGTCCTTCTTAACATTCACTAAAGGCCGAAGAAGCAACGATGCACATAAGAGAGACGACTAGACATATGGAGCTACATTTTTTGAAAGGATCTGGATCTATTATAAAATTTTAGCAGAAGTACAAAGTACTTCAAAACATAATAAAAATACATCAAGGTCCATGGTCTAGCGAACGACCGCTAGTGTCGGTAGAACGAGCCGCCAACACGCCAGCGCCATTGCTCCCTACCGAATTCGGCCTAACCTTGTCGACAACAGTCGAGAAGTATTCATGCAGGTGTCCCTACGAACGAACCCCTAGATTTGTAGTCGTCATTGAACCCTTGAATAAATTTTAGGTGTCTCACACTAGATCTCGTTGTCATGCACACACGACCAAAGTGATGGAAATATGCCCTAGAGTCAATAATAAAGTTGTTATTATTATATTTCCTTATTCATCATAAAGATTTATTATTCATGCTATAATTGTATTAATCGGAAACTTAAATACATTTGTGGATACATAAACAAATACCGTGTCCCTAGTAAGCCTCTACTAGACTAGCTCGTTGATCAAAGATGGTTAAAGTTTCCTAACCATAGACATGTGTTGTCACTTGATAACGGGATCACATCATTAGGAGAATGATGTGATGGACAAGACCCATCCGTTAGCTTAGCATATGATCGTTCAGTTTATTGCTATTGCTTTCTTAATGTCAAATACATATTCCTTCGACTATGAGATCATGCAACTCCCGGACCGGAGGAATACCTTATGTGCTATCAAACATCAGAACGTAACTAGGTGATCATAAACATGCTCTATAGGTATCTCTGAAGGTGTCTATTGAGTTGGCATGGATCGAGATTAGGATTTGTCACTCCGTGCATCGGAGAGGTGTCTATGGGCCCTCTCGGTAATACACATCACAAGAATCTTGCAAGAAAAGTGACTAAAGGAGTTAGTTACAAGATGATGTATTACGGAATGAGTAAAGAAGACTTGCCGGTAACGAGATTGAACTAGGTATAAAGATACCGACGATCGAATCTCGGGCAAGTAACATAACGACAGACAAAGGGAATTACGTATGTTGTCATAAGGTTCGACCGATGAAGATCTTCGTAGAGTATATAGGAACCAATATGGGCATCCAGGTTTCGCTACTGGTTATTGACCAGAGAGGTGTCTCGGTCATGTCTACATAGTTCTCGAACCCATAGGGTCCACACGCTTAACGTTCGTTGACGATATAGTGTTATATGAGTTATGTGATTTGGTGACCAAATGTTGTTCGGAGTCCTGGATGAGATCACAGACATGACTAAGAGCTCCGGACGAGGTAAAGATGGATATATAGGACGATGCTATTTGGACACCGGAAAGGTTTCCGAGTGAACCGGGTAGTCATCGGATCACCAGAAGGGGTTCCGGGATGCCTCGAGAGGTATATGGGCCTAATGGGCCAAAGGGAGGGACACACACCAGCCCACAAGGGGCCGGTGCACCTCTCTCCCTGGCCACCGGCCCTAGGGGAAGGAAAGGGGGAGGGTTGGCATCTACTGCCTTCCTCCCGTGTGCCTAGAAAGAAAGGGGGGAGGGTGGGGCGGCAGGGCAGGGACGAAGGGTGGCCGCCGGCCCCTTTGGGGGCGCCCTGGCTGCCTTCCTCCTTCCCCACATCTATATATACACGAGGAGGGGGCGCCACACAACCTACGACAATCTCTTAGCCGTGTGCGGCGCCCCTTTCCACAGTTTCGTCCCTCGATCATATTTTCGGAGTGCTTAGGCGAAGCCCTGCAAAGATAGTATCACCACCACCGTCATCACACCGTCATGCTGCCGGAACTCTTCCATTACTTCGCCCGTCTTGCTGGATCAAGAAGGCGGGGACGTCGCCAAGCTGAATGTGTGCTGAACAAGGAGGTGTCGTACGTTCGGTACTTGATCGATTGGATCACGAAGAAGTTCGACTACATCATTCGCGTTAATAGACGCTTCCGCTTACAGTCTACAAGGGTACGTAGACACACTCTCCCCTCTCGTTGCTATGCATCTCCATGGATAGATCTTGCGTGTGCATAGATTTTTTTTGTTTTCCATGCAACTTTCCCCAACACAAAGATCCTAATCCCGTCGCCCCAAGAAGATTGCAAGAATCTATGTTGGAGCTCCGTTTACTTCGTCGCAATGGAAGAACTCGAGAAGGATGGGATCTCGGAAAAATGGTTCGAAGATAAATCACTCCTTCCGGGTGAGCGATGCTTTGCGAGGACGGAAAATACATAACGTAAACTACTAGCCAAAGTCAAGGCACATGGATTCTTTTGCCGCCACAAGCAACCGGAGTGACAAACAAGGGGGGGGGGGGAGGGAATCCACGTGCTCACCGGCAGACCTAGAGGGGATGAGTTCCTAGCCGCTGTCGATGTTACTAGATGACTGGGGGGAAGCAATTTTATTATATTTTTTAAAAGCTAATTTTGCTACATTTGTAACTAGCACCTTCGCTCATAGATAGACTTTCAAGAAAGCATGCCACAATTGTTTTTACTAACTTTGGCTACGGTTGTATACAAATAGACTAGGTTGATAAGATTAAATATGATATCATTACATTTGTTACATATACATTGTTTTAAATTTCGTATAAACGTCTACTCCTGTATGTACAAAAACTTGTATGGGAAAGAAAACAAGAAAAAAGTCTCTCCTCCCTTCATCTCTCCTCCAAAGAAAGGCGGCTAGGTTTTCTGCCTCCCGTTGGCGGCGCCACCGATCTACCACGTCTCTTTTGGCCTTAGGGCCATGGGTGCGTGGTGGATCCCGGACCTTGCCGGCGGGAGGGCTCTGTTTTGGGTGCTTCTTCAAGTTTTGTTAGGGTTTGTGTCCTGCTCAGGAAGACGAGACGAAGACAGCTTCTTGAAGATGAAATACGATTCTCCCCGCCTAGCCCCCGTCTCGGTGGTGCGTATAGCACCGTCGGAGAGCGTGTGCAGGTGTGTCTTTGGCGGATCTCACGGGATTTGGTCAGTGTTTGCCTTTGGTGGATCTGCTCGGATCCGGGCTTTATTCGTCTTTATTCATGTGTCTTCAGGTTGGATCCTTGCGATCTAAGCTTTTCTTCATCGGCGGCGGTTGCTGTTCTGGCGTGTTAGTCCGATGGGGCCTAAGCACGACGATTTCCTGATTGTCTACTACAACAAGTTGTGGAGGCTCCGGCGAGGGAGGGGCAATGACGGCGGCACGCCTTTGGCTCGCTTCAGTGCTTGTAGTCGTCGCTAGGTGGTCTACGAATCTGTATGTAATTTTTGTTATTTCTGGTGCTCCTTTTACTGCAATGATTGGAGATGAATAGATTGAAAGTTTCTCGCAAAAAAAGATACAAAAGGAACATCCATATATATATTGGAGACCCTGGTAATCTCTAAAATGTTATCTACTCTCTCTATCCGGAATTATTTGTTGTAGAAATGAATAAAAATGGATGTATTTAGAACAAAAATACATATAAATACAACCATCTCTCCGACGAGTATTTTAGGACGAAAGGAGTATTTTTAATAGAGTACTTGGTAAAGCCAGAGCACACGAGTAAATTTTTTGCAGAAGACAATTATATTTTTCATATTTATAAACCAAGCGATGATTTCCAGTACCTTAAATATGAAAGCTTGTGTGGCTACCTAACAAAACCAGAGCTATCCAAAGTTATGCCACTGAAAAAACAATTCAACAGAACATATATATATGTGTGTGGACAAGCCATCACTACTACTAGACGGAATACTGTCATGAACGCATAATTTAACTTGATAGTGGCGTTGCACGATTAGCGTCGATTCTTAATCATTATAAGAAAGAAATTGCAAGGATAAACGTCATCATCAGCGCCAACATATCCTAATCAAACGATCCGGCATGTACACCAGTGTCGGCGCCTATCAAGAAACTCCAGGACATAGATGAGCTTCCTTGGGGGAAACCCTAGCCGCCTTGAACAGTCCGACCCCCGAGTCGCTCCCGCGAGCGTCCTCGGGGGAAACCCTAGCCGCCGCCCCTCGTCCCCCCGTCGATCTCTCTCTCCCCGCCGCCACCGCACAGCGCCACCGGGCAAAGACCGGCCGGCGTTGGTGGCGGCGGGGATCTTGCCCCTCTTCTCGCGGTTGGCGTCCGGCGCGGGACGGTGCTGGGCTGGGCGGGGCCTAGCGGCGCGGCGGAGGGCGTGCTGGGTGGCGGCGACCCTGCCTGGCGGCGGTGCAGCTGCGGCTTGAGGCCTCTCCAACGCGCGGCGGCTGTGGCTTCTCTGGCGGCGGCGCGAGTTCCCGGCGGCGGTTTGGCGGCGTGGCGCGGCGGAGCTCCGGCGATGACTCAGCGGCGGGCTGGAGGGCTAGGCACCGTCCAGTGGTGCTGCCTCCGCGGCGATAGTGGCTTGGGGCCCTGGACCCCGATCCGACCTGGATCTGGTGGTGCCGGGGTCTGGGCCATGGCGGATGGCGAGGCATGGGATTCGTCGGGGCTTGTCGGCCTCTAGGCACCATGGGGGTGCCGGCGGCGACGCGTGCCCGGCGTGGTGAGACTGCTGGACGTGGTGGTCATCTTCTTCCCGAGATGGCCGGCCAGAGGCTTGGTGATCGGATCTCAAGATCCATCATCTTGTCCCGGCTACGAGTAGGGGAGACATGGTTGCCGGTGAAAACCGAGCCAACGGCAGGCGATGGCGGCGTTCTCGCCGTTACCTTGATGAAGGCATCGTCGTGTAACTATTGTCGACCCACTCGTGCTGCTCCAGGGGAAACCCTAGGATCTGGTGTTCCAGATCGGACGATGGCGGCAGTGCGGTGTCGTTTCTCTCTTGGGAGCATCGTTTGCGGAGCAGCGCTGGATGTCAGAGGCAGGAGGTGGAGCGGCTTCGTCTTGCACGGAGCTTCGGTGGTGATGTCAAGTCATGCCTGACCGACAGGTGCTACGCTTTGTCATGCCTGGTCGGCAGGTGCTACGCACGACAGATCTTCCAAGGACTTCAAGCTGTGTCGGCTGGTGATACCTGGCAGCATGGCGCTGAGGTGTATCAGTGGCGACCGCGACGTGCTCAGCTGTTTGCGCGCAGGGAGGAGGTGCCGTTTGGCGCCGTGGTGGTGTCGACGATAGCTAGACCGAGCAAGGTTGATGCATCAGTACAGTTCTGAAGATGGAGCGGTGGCAGTTGGCGGCGGCGGCATCTGAGTGCACGCCGGACCGGTGAGACCCATGCCCGGCAGGCGTCCTGGATGGGTTCTCAGGTCTTAGATGTTAGGTTTGGCTGCGATGTCTGTTTGGTATTAGGCCTATGCTATCTGCGCCCCTTCATCGGCTGGATAGAGGTGCTTAGACGGCGGCTTTAGTCTTACTGTTGTATTACTTTGTAAGGTCTTGTGAGAATAATTAATAAAGTGGCCGTATGCATCGCCCAGATGCAGAGGCCGGGGATCATCCTCCTTTTCTAAAAAAACCAGTGTCGGCGCTGTTTCCCACGGATTTTTGCGCCACCCTCTATATTCCGACTCTTTTGTTTTAGTGGCTGCTCAAAGAACTGTCAATGGAGATCTAAACGTCGATGACATGTGGGTTCCATGCCCCACGAGTAAGCGTGATGCGGCAAGCTGGCGCAAGTGAAAAAGTCGAGTTGTGTGTCGAAAGAGTGAGCCCCGAATCTTGGACGGATGGATGCTGCTGCGACTGTGATGGATCGGGTGGTTGACGGTACGTCGCTGGCTTCCAACGTTCCCCCAGGTCATGGACGCAACTACCGGTTTAATCTCTAATTAACAAAACAGATCACTAGTATTAGTATAAGCTGCTAAATGGAGTTGCAAAATGCACCCTCCCAAGAACTCGAGGTAGCAAATAAGAGAGAGAGAAAAGTTTACTTTGCCATTTCAGGTGCTGACGGTGCTTGGTTCCACACGCAAACATACTTAGCACCAGAATGCATTGCCAGGGTATGGATGCATGGGTTGCCAACGAAATATGTTTTGTTCAACTCTAACGAATGAAAACACATGTCACCGTTGGTGCATGGACATCCATCAACAGGGTGAATGGTGAGCCATCCTTCTTCTCAAACTTAATTTCTTTAAATTCTTTTTTTAGGTGGCTTAATTTCTGAGGTGATGTTAAAAAATTAGCTCCTCAAGTACAAGAAATTAAAAATTCGGCACACTAAAATTAAGCATGGCATGATTTTGGCAATTCTAAGAAGGAAGGGTTTTGGGGATAAGTGGTGTTCCTGGATTTCTCAAATTCTTTCTTCAGCTACTTTTGCAGTGCTCCTAAATAATGTTCCTGGTGGGAATTTTAAGTGTAGAAGAGAGGTCAGACAAGGTGACCCCCTCTCTCTCCACTACTCTTTGTTTTGGCGGTTCATTTCCTTCAGACAATCTTGAACAATGCTATGAACAGGGATTGCATTCGTCCACCCATCAAGTTCAACTCTTACCCTGATTTCCCTATGGTGCAGTATGCTCATGGCACCATGATAATCTTGCCAGCTTGCTCACAACTATCATAGTTCAGAAGTCTCACTTGTCAGTTTGCTCTAGCATTTGGGCTGAACATTAACTATCAAAAATCAAATCTAATCCCATTAAATGCGGATAAGGAGGATGTCCAGGCTTTATCTTCAATCATGGGTTGCTCAGTTGGAACTTTCCCTTTTACTTACTTAGGGGTACCACTCAACACCACAAAACCTAGATTAGAGCATTTCATATATATTGTCTAGAGAATCTAAAAAAGACTGAGTGCTTTTTTAGAATACCTGAGCTATGATGACAGATTACTCGTGGTTAATGTTGTCTTGTCCTCCTTGCTCACTTTTATTATGAGTTGTTTCCTGTTATATAAAGGTATCATTACTCAAATGGACAAATGCAATAGACACCCACTACAAGAAAAAGACACATATGTGACATTATGGCCCGAATGAAAATATTTTCTGTCATGGAAGTGGCATTTTCATAGCGATAGTTGTAACAAAAACATGTGTCATCATGGATGTGGTGGGCGCCTACTTTCATGTAGGGATGAAAATGGAGCAAAAATAGACGGAATTCAGTGCTATCATATTTGTTTTCAATTTTTTTTGCAGAAGTAGAAACGAATATAGAAACTCCGAAAATAAATATGAAAACAAATACTACCGGAAATGAACATGGATCGAATACAGAGCGGACACGAAAACAGAAGTGAGGGCTAACCGGAATTTAAAACCCCTTAATCATAGCAAAAAAAACACGCCAAAGCAAACAAATTTAATGAATAATTGTTAACATGGCTACAAAATAATATGATTATGTTGGCAACTTAGCGTAGTATTGTAGTAGCACTCGACAATTGCGTATAGGGCCTGATTGAGCATGTATGTGGTAGTAGAAGTTGGGCCTCAAATGATCCATTATGCTCATTATGTCATTGTGTGTTGTTTGGTGGTTGAACTACAAATTAGCCATATGCCTATAGTATAAATGGAAATGGAAAGCTCTACTTCCACGTCTATTCCACCCCAAAACACATTCTGTTTTTGTTTCCGTTCCATTTTTATTTCCATTTTACTATTTTTCGTTTCCATTTTCATTCCGTTTTCCGAAAGTTTCCACTCCATTATCATCCCTACTTTCATGAGAAAAAATTATGACAGAAAATGGGCTTCTCATCCTGGGTGGGCCGGAGGGGCACCTGCATGACATTCTTTGGGCCGTTCATGATGTAAAAAAATCGTGGCAGAGGTGAGGACGAGAATTTTCTGGGGATTTCTCGATGGACGGTGGGTGGTCAGGCCCGAGCGATGCAGGGATGGTTTGTGTGTTTCTCTTGTACATGCGCGTGTGCAACCCTTAGCTTACTGAACCCGAGCGAGCCCTTCGCTTACTGAACCCAAGTGATCTATTTGCACTACTGAACCCGAGGGAGCCTTTCGCAGTACTAAACCCGAGCGAGCCCTCGCACTACTGAATGCGAGCGAGTCCTTCGCTTATTGAATTCAAGCGAACCATTTGCTTACTGAACCCGAACGCTCGACGCATGACTCGTGCACTTACATAGTTTGTTGGCCTGATCGATTGATCCATTGCATTGAGCCCCCACGCATGATACGTAGAGTCAAACTAGCAATTGTTGCATCGAGCCCCCTTGCGCAAGACATGAGTTGACCTAGTCGGTTGGTTGGCTCCAAATGAACAATCCACGTTCCTACTGCACAAGTGTACACCCCACCCAAGCTGGTGGAGGTTGGATGAACAAGACCCCGTGGTAGGCGATTGGCGCTCGATGAACAAGAACCCGAGGAGGCTGTTTCGTGGTACACCAAACCCCAGCCAGTTGGGTGGATGAAGAGGACCCCTTGGAGGCCATAAGCAGTTGGCGTTGGATGAACAGTAGCCCGTGGAGGCTGTTTCACGGTACGCCACACCCTTTTTGATGAACATGACCCCGTTTCGGCTATTGGCGGTTGTTGCTGTATGAACTGGGCCCTGTTTCGGCGACCTGCGATACGCCACACCTCAACCGATGGGGGGTCGATGGACAAGACCCGGTTTTAACCGTTCCGCCACAGCTGGTTGGCTCCTGATGAATAGGAACCCATTTTAGCCATTCCACCCCGCATGTTGGCTCCCGAGTGACACTATTTCATTAAACATATACTAACAAATAGAAGCATCCTCATTGTCATAATGGGTAAAGATAGAAACATAGTAGCCTTGCTTAAAGGGTTGCATTAGTTTATTTTATCACTGGCACTGGCTCAACACGCAAAGCATTGGCATGTATCATAAGTTGCATTACATTATCATGCAAAACTAGAGCACTATCTCATGAGAGTACCCAAATAGTAGCACAATACTAAATTACCAATAGAGATGACAAAGCACAATAATTAGGATGAAGGCTGTAGGCCGGTATGAATCTGTGTGAGGAAGCTTATTAATCAGTACATCCAACAGAGATAATCGATTGACTGGAAAGTAAGAGGGCGGTTGAGGAATGAAGCACACAAAGGTTTTGTGTAGTTGCACTAAAATCGAGCATCCAGGTTTGCACATATACCGAGAAAGTGAGACTATAATAGTGGCACTAGTCGACTCAAGGACCCTCAGCAGGGTGCTCGATCACCAAGCAAAGTGCAGCAGCCTCAGGATAGCGCTCCTGAGGCCTCGGCCGATCCGGCGGCCGGCATTCCTCCCGAGGCTGCAACCGACCCCTCAGCTGGGGGACTCCTAAGGCCGGCCCTCACAAGACCGCACTCGGCACGGCAGAAGGCAGGACCGCTGAAGGCCCACATCCTCAAGAAGCACAAGACTCCGCCAACACCTCTTCCCTCGTCGAGCACCCGATCTACTTTGTCAGCATGGTGCTACGGGAGGCACGGGCACGCTACCCTATGCCTCAAAAGCTCTTACTCGGGCTCCTCGTCGCCTCCCGAAAGCTGCGCCACTACTTCCAGGGCCACCCCATCAAGGTCATTTCGGCCTTCCCATTGGGGAGGGTGCTCCGCAGCCCGAATGCCGCCGGACGAGTTGCGTAGTGGAACATCGAGCTCCAGGCCTTCCAACTAGAGTTCAGCACCACCAGAGTCATCAAGGGTGCGGCCCTCGCGGATTTCATGGCAGAATGGGCTGACGCCCCTGACCGTGGAGTGAGCGAGGACCGTTCCCTCTTGCCTGGGGACGAGGAGCCAGACGGGTGGATCATGTACTTTGATGGCACATCCGCACGACAAGGTGCGGGGATTTGGGCCGTCCTCATCTCACCCACCAAGGACAAGCTCTGCTATGCATACAACTCTGTTTTCAGCAGGGCGAAAAGGCCTCCAACAACATCACAGGGTATGAAGGTTTGCTCGCTGGCCTCAGGGTTGCGGCGACACTAGGGGTGAAGCGCCTCACCATCAAGGGCGACTCCCAGCTCCTCATCAACTTCTCCAACAAAGAATACACACCCAAGGATGAACACATGGAGGCCTACCTGGAAGAGGTATGCAAGATGGAGAAATGGTTCTTAGGCTTGGAACTGCAGCACGTGTCGCGAGGAACGAACAAGGAGGCGGATGACATCGCCAAGAGAGCATCCCAGAGGCTACCTTAGGAGCCAGGGGTGTTTGAGGAACGGCTCTTCAAGCCGTCGGCGGCTCCCCCACCACGACTCCAACGCCACCTCAGGAGGATCTACCCCAAGCGCTAGCAACTGGCGCCCCGGCATGCGGCCCTCCCTCAGGGGCCCGCTTGCTCCTCGCGCTTGAGCCTCAGGAGGGGTGCCGGACTGGGGAGTTCAAGACATACCTGCTTCAGGGGACCCTGCCGGAGAAGGAGGAGGATGCCGAGCGCGTGGCACGTCAGGTCACCGTGTACTACATCCGTGATGGTGAGTTGTACCGCAAGAGGCCCAATGACGTTTCGTTATGATGCATCTCGAGGGAGAAAGGGCTCAAACTGCTGGCGGACATACATGGTGGGGATTGCGGACATCATTCCTTGTCACGCACTCTTGTGGGCAAGGTGTTTCGCAGTGGATTCTACTGGCCCACTGCACTCAACGACGCGGTGAGTTGGTGCGCTCCGGTGAAGCATGCCAATTCTAGGCCAAGCAAATTCAACAGCCCACACAGGGCCTCTAGACTATCCCGCTTACATGGTCGTTCGCGGTCTGGGGGCTGAACATCTTGGGGCCGTTCCCTCGAGTGCCAGGGGGCTACCGCTACCTTTACGTCGCCATCGACAAGTTCACCAAATGGGCAGAGGTAGAAGTCATCCACACGATCCCAGCTGGATCAGCCGTCAAGTTCATCAAGGGCCTCGTGAGCCGGTTCGGGGTCCCTAACCGCATCATCACCGACAACGGCTCGCAGTTCACTAGCAACCTTTTCAAAACATACTGTGCTAACCTTGGAATGCAGATATGCTACACCTCAGTGGCACACCCCAGGAGCAACGACCAAGCTGAGCGCGCCAACGCCAAGGTCTTGAGGGGCCTCAAGGCAAGGACCTTCAAGAAGAAGCTCGAGGCTTGCGACAGGGGCTGGCTCGACGAGCTCCAGTCTGTGCTGTGGTCCATCCGCACCACTGTGACCAAGCCAACTAGAGAGACGCCATTCTTCCTCATCTACGGAGCTGAAGCGGTTCTCCCACACGAGGTCAAGCATCGCTCCACGCAGGTCCTAGCGTTTGACGAGGCGCGTCAGGACGCCACGCAGGGGATGGATCTCGTGCTGGGGGAGGAATGCCACCGTCAAGCCTCGCTCCGAGCGGCAAGATACCAGCAGGCGCTGCGGCGGTATCACTGCCGCATCGTCCGCTCCAGGACGTTGGAGGTGGGTGACCTCGTCCTGAGGCGGGTGCTCTCCAAGGAGGGGCTGCACAAGCTCTCTCCCATGTGGGAGGGCCCGTTTAGGATTGTCCATGTCTCCAGGCCTGGTGCTACGCGCCTGGAGACACAAGACGGGGTCCCCATCCAGAATGCCTGGAACATCCAGCACCTCCGGAAGTTCTACCCATGAAGCAAGGCTCCGGCCTGTGAAGGTCTCCGCTTGTGACACTCTCACGTAATAATGAGTTGGGATGTACACGCCCCGGAGTCTCCTGAGAGCCGCCCTGGGGCCTCACGGGGGCTCCCTCCCACGTCTTAGTGGTAGCACTTAGCTCCGCGCTGATGAGAAGACTAGATTAGGTGCCGGACGCGGCTGTTCATTTGCTTTCCGAAGTTGCTCGCAGTCTTTTAGTGATCTTTAATGGATGATGCTTTCGTGCTTTGGTTCACCAAGTTGGATTTTTCTCCTCATGTTTTGTTCATTCTTAGCCTAAGGTCCAGGAAGGTGTGGCAGTTGCCCGTCGCTCTTCCTCGCACGCTTCGCGCATGCGGGCTTGGCATGTGTGTATGCCTTGGGCCTGCCCTCGCACATGCACACCACGCCGAACCCCGTTGCCCCTGTGCTTTGGCTTTATCCTTGCGAGGAGCTCTCGATCAAGCTCACGGGCACCAGCACCCCTCATGTCCATACCCCTCGGGCAGCACGACGCGGTGCATTAAGCCACGGCTAACCCACGACTGGGGGCTTGCGCGGAAAGGAACAGGGGGCTCACAGACACCAGCACCCCTCATGCCTAAGATCCCTTTTCTCTAAATAGCTCTGCAGCGGATCTACAACACCTCCCGAGGCCCGAAGCGCCTCCTGAGTCGCCGGGAGCGGGGACCTCACTAAACATCAAGGGCCTCACCCTCGTGAGGAGGAGAGCCACTACAAACGCGTCAAGCTAAGTTATCCTACCCTCACCTAGCCAGAGTACATATGACATAACATGGCATTGAGATAATAAGCATAGCATAAAAGGGGGCATAATTGCCATAGTTCATTACACATCCCAGCGGGCCACACTACTTTTTCTCGAATTGCAGAAGAAAGGAAAGGCTAAACAAAGGTGGCCCAAGGGCGTGCGGATCCAGCGCCAGCGCCGCATCCTCAAGCAGCACCTCAAGGTGGCCCCGACGCTCTACCAGTTCGCCCACAAGTGGCCTGGGGCCGCGGCAGGTCTTGAGTCCAAGTTCGGCAGGCCCAAGCTCATGCCAGGCTGCCCTCCAGCTTCACCGGCGCATGGCGGCGGGACGACCCACCATCGCCCTCGAGTCGAGCTCGACGGCGTGGGGGCTGGTCGTAGCCGCCGCTGCTCGAGCTCTCATCTGAGGAAGAGCTGCCGCCGCGGGAGGAGGAGCAGATGTCGCCAAGGCCAGGCTCACCCTCGTCGTCCTCGCTGTCACTGCCGTCTTTAGGGCAGCATCCCACGCGACGGCCGTCCTCCCTGAACACCCTCACGTAGAGGGTTGCCAGGCTGTCCTACTTAAAGTGCAGGGTGCACCTCCCGCTCAGGCCTCGTGCGTGGGTGAACGTCTGCCAGCCACGGGTCAGGACCACGCTGCCCGTGGCGGAGACCTCAGTCCCCGCCCATGAGGCCCTGCTGCAGCAGTCGTCAGCCTACAACCAGAGGTCGCCGAGCCCCAAGGATGGCAGCTCGCTCGAGAAGAAGCGCGGAAGCCGGAGCAAGGTGCCGGTAGGCGCCAATGGCCACACCACACTCCGGGAGCACGTCCAGCGAGGAGAAGCGTGGGCGGGGAGGGCACGCAACCACGGCGCGCCTCCTCATCGTGGGGGCTGCTCCGGAGCCGGTGGCCCCCGCCGCGAGAAGAGGTACCATCGCTAGCGCCCAGAGAGATGCCGACCCTGGGGGATGTGTGCCGGCCACAGCAGGATTCACGGGGTGCTTACAGGGACGGTCGCGGCCCCTCTTGGGAGGCGGAGAGGCTGTCCCCTCCTTGGAAGCCTTCCCCTTTCCGGCCGCAGAAAACCTCCTCGTCAGCGCCATGGAAGCAGAAGCAAGATGGAGAAGGAGGGGAAACAAGCAGCAAGAAAACGGAGGAAGAAATGAGTGAGGGGGGCTCTGCCCCTTCCCCTCATTTATAGCTGGAAGGAGGCCAACCGCCAGCCTCCATGACCTCGCGGAATGATGATATTCTGCATGCGGCATCGACTCATCAAGTCAAACGGTTGCCGAGGCGGCATGGGGAAGTGGAGACGCCCACGTCCCATCAATCGCCATGCGTCGTTCAAGGCATAGGCGGTTAGGGCCCGCGGTGCTCCGCACTTGCCCTTTGGCTTTGCCTAGAAGCCAAGCCCGAGCACGTCTTGGGCCCTGGGGCTACTATTGGCGTTCTGGATATGGGGGTACCCAGACTTGCCTGCCTGCGGCCCACTTCATGGCTCCATCGACAGCCTGGTACGGCCTAGCTTCAGCATCGACAACTCAAGACCCTGGCGAGGGGCCAAGCCTCGCGAGGCGGACGACGCCAAGACCCCCGAGGGGATCGGCCTCCTCAGGCTGGCTCCCGAGGGGCGGAGAGTTCTATGCAAGGCGCACCTTGTGAGGCTCAGCTGACGTGAGCCATAACGACTAAGGCCAAGCAGGCGCCAGGCAGGCGCCAGCGGGTGCAGAGTGCTAGTTTCCTCTTTGGTGCAAAGGAGGCGAGCGGCAGGTGCGGAGTCCCGAGGAATCCGCCAAAGGTTTCCATTATGGTGCAGAAAGACCAAGACCGCCAGGACGATAGGATGGAGGTCATCACCGAGCCCACCGTAGCGTCACAACCAGAGGCTTTTTGCAGGCAAAGACCACTTTAGTCAGGATAGGATGTACTACTTGTCCCCCTTCAAATCTGGTCGTTGTGGGATCCCTTCCCGCCAACATTTAGGAAGAGGACCAAGGCCACTATAAGTAGGACTTAGCCACCACCAAAGAGGGGGGCGAACAACGGATCCGTTCTCATACAGCCACCTCACCAGCTCTCTCGAGCTCAAGAACACCTCACCTCCCAAGGACAGATCATCCATTGTACTAGTTCATCCTCAGCCCTTTGAGGCAATCCACCAAAACGCTGGAGTAGGGTATTACACCACAAGGTGGCCCGAACCAGGATAAACTGTTGTGTCTCTCTGTCCCTTTGAGCTCGAAGCGCCAGGCTTAGGAAGATCGCGAGTAGGCAGGCTGGGTAGGTTGAGATCTCCGCAAGCACACTAGAGTTCGAACCTATCAAGGGTCTGTGGAACCCGAAATCTGACATTACCATTAACATGAAAAGTGACATTGCCTTTGTTGCAATCAATAACAGCCCCTGCAGAATTCAAAAAAGGTCTACCAAGGATGATTGACATATTGTCGTCCTCGAGAATATCAAGAATAACAAAGTCCGTTAAGATAGTAACATTTGCAACCACAACAGGCACATTCTCACAAATACCGATGGGTATAGCAGTTAATTTATCAGCCATTTGCAAAGAAATTTCAGTAGGTGTCAACTTATTCAAATCAATTCTACGATACAAAGAGAAAGGCATAACACTAACACCGGCTCCAAGATCACATAAACCAGTTTTAACATAGTTTCTTTTAATGGAGCATGGTATAGTTGGTACTCCTAGATCTCCTAGTTTCTTTGGCATTCCACCCTTAAAAGTATAATTAGCAAGCATGGTGGAAATTTCAGCTTTCGATATCTTTCTTTTATTTGTAACAATATCTTTCATATACTTAGCATAGGGATTCATTTTAAGCATATCGGTCAAACACATATGCAAAAAGATAGGTCTAATCATTTCAGCAAAGCGCTCAAAGTCCTCATCATCCTTTTTTCTTGGATGGCTTAGGAGGAAAAGGCATGGATTTCTGAACCCATGGTTATCTTTCTTTACCGTGCTTCCTAGCAACAAAGTCTCTCTTATCATAACATTGATTCTTTGATTGTGGGTTATCAAGATCAACAACATGTTCAATCTCTACATCATTGTTATTACTAGGTTGAGCATCAACATGAACATATTCATTAACATTATCACTAGGTTCATGTTCATTACCAGATTGTGTTTCAGCATCAGAAATATAAATATCATTGGGATTCTCAGGCGTGTCAATAACAGGTTCACTAGAAGCATGCAAAATCCTATCCTTATTCTTTTTATTTTTCTTAGAAGGACTAGGTGTATCAATATTATTTTTCTGAGAATCTTGCTCAACTCTCTTAGGGTGGCCCTCGGGATACAAAGGTTCCTGGGTCATTTTGCCACCTCTAGTCATAACTCTAACAACATTATCAATGTTCTTATTACTCAACTCATTGAGCAAATCATCTTGTGCTTTAAGTACTTGTTCTACTTAGTGGTAACTATGGAAGCATGTTTACTAATAAGCTTAAGATCACCTTTAACTCTAGACATATAATCACTCAAGTGTTCAACCATATAAGCATTACATTTCAATTGTCTACCAACATAAGCATTGAAGTCTTCTTGTTTAACAATAAAATTATCAAACTCATCCAAGCATTGACTAGCTAGCTTAGTAGATGGGATTTCACATTTATCAAATCTATAGAGAGAATTTACCTTTACTACCTGTGTCGGGTTATCAAGACCATTTATTTCTTCAATAGGTGCTAAAT
This sequence comes from Triticum dicoccoides, assembly GCF_002162155.2. Classification (NCBI taxonomy): domain Eukaryota; kingdom Viridiplantae; phylum Streptophyta; class Magnoliopsida; order Poales; family Poaceae; genus Triticum; species Triticum dicoccoides. The sequence continues at coordinate 390,342,762 of NC_041383.1, read as the reverse complement.
TCCTAACATCTTCAGCTTTAATACCTTTTTCTTTCATAGATTATTTTGCCTCTTACATATCTTCGGGACTGAGAAATAGAATACCTCTTTTCTTCGGAGTTGGTTTAGGAGTTGGTTCAGGAAGTGTCCAATCATTATCATTACTTAATATATTATTCAATAGCAATTCAACTTGCTCAACAGTTCTTTCCCTGAAAACACAACCAACACAACTATCCAGGTGGTCTCTGGAAGCATCGGTTAGTCCATTATAAAAGATATCAAGTATTTCATTTTTCTTGAGAGGATGATCACGCAAAGCATTAAGGAATCGGAGAAGCCTCCCCAAGCTTGTGGGAGACTCTCTTCTTCAATTTGCGCAAAATTAAATATTTCCCTTAAGGCGGCTTGCTTCTTATGAGCGGGGAAATATTTTGCAGAAAAGTAATAAATCATATCCTGGGGACTACGCACACAACTAGGAGCAAGAGAATTAAACCATATTTTAGCATCACCCTTTAACGAGAAAGGAAATAATTTCATAATATAATAGTAGTGAATTTTTTCCTCATGAGTAAATAGGGTGGCTATATCATTTAGTTTAGTAAGATGCACCACAACAGTTTCAGATTCATAGCCATAGAAAGGATCAGATTCAACCAAGGTAATTAACTCAGGATCGCCAGAGAATTCATAATCCTTATCAGTAATACAGATAGGTGAAGTAGCAAAAGCAGGGTCATATTTCATTCTAGCATTCAAGGACTTTTCTTTCAACTTAGCCAACAGCTTCTTAAGATCATATCTATCATTGCAAGCAAGAAAGTCTCTAGAAGTTTCTTCAACCATAACATAACCCTCAGGTATAACAGGCAATTCATATCTAGGGGGGAATCTTCATCATCACTTTCATTAATATCATCAGTTTTAGTAATTTCATTCTCTCTAACCCTAGCAAGTTGTTCATCAAGAAATTCACCTAATGCCACATTATTATCAAGCAGAGAAGTAGTATCATCATAAGCATCATGCATAGCAGAAGTGGCATCATCAATAACATGCGGCATATCAGAATCAATAGCAGGTGTAGGTGTTGCAAGTTTACTTAAAACAGAAGGTGAATCAAGTGCAGAGCTAGATGGCAGTTCCTTACCTCCCCTCGTAGTTGAGGAAAAAATCTTGGTTCTTTGATCTTTCAAATTCCTCATAGTGATCAACAGATATAAATCCCAAGTGACTTGGAGAATAGAGCTATGCTCCCCAGCAACGGTGCCAGAAAAAGGTCTTGATAACCCACAAGTATAGGGGATCGCAACAGTTTTTGAGGGTAGAGTATTCAACCCAAATTTATTGATTCGACACAAGGGTAGCCAAAGAATATTCTCAGATATTAGTGGCTGAGTTGTCAATTCAACCACACCTGAAAGACTTAATATCTGCAGCAAAGTAGTAAGGAAGTAACGGTAACAGTGGCAAAAGTAACAGTAGCAGTTTCGTAGCAATCGTAACAATGGCAACAGAAAAGTAACTAAGCAAAGATCAATATGTGAAAAGCTTGTAGGAAATGTATCAATGTTGGATAATTATGTTGGTTGTAATTCATCACGCAACAGTTATAACATAGGGTGACACAGAACTAGCTCCATTTCATCAATGTAATCTAGGCATGTATTCCGAATATAGTCATACATGCTTATGGAAAAGAACTTGCATGACATCTTTTGTCCTACCCCCCGTGGCAGCGGGGTCCTAATGGAAACTAAGGGATATTAAGGCCTCCTTTTAATAGAGTACCAGACCAAAGCATTAGCACTTAATGACTACATGAACTCCTCAAACTATGGTCATCACCAGGAAGTGTCCCGACTATTCTCACTCCGAGGTTTGTCGGATCATAACACGTAGTAGGTGACTGTAACTTGCGAGATAGGATCAAGAACACTCATATATTCATGAAAACATAATAGGTTCAGATCTGAAATCATGGCACTCGGGCCCTAGTGACAAGCATTAAGCATGGCAAAGTCATAGCAACATTAATCTTAGAACATAATGGATACTAGGGATCAAATACTAACAAAACTAACTCGATTACATGGTAAATCTCATCCAACCCATCACCATCCAGCAAGCCTACGATGGGATTACTCACACACGGTGATGGGCATCATGAAATAGGTGTTGGTGGATGGTTGATGATGATGATAGCGACGGATTCCCCTCTCCGGAGCCCTGAACAGACTCCAGATCAGCCCTCCCGAGGAAGAACAGGGCTTGGCGGCGGCTTCGTATCATAAAATGCAATGAATCCTTCTCTCTGATTTTTTTTCTCCCCGAACGTGAATATATGGAGTTGGAGTTGAGGTCGGTGGAGGTCTAGGGGGACCACGAGGCAGGGGGTCATGGCTGTGGGCCCCCTTTTGTTGATTCTTTCGCCAATATTTTTTATTAATTCCAAAACGTGACTCCGTGAAGTTTCAGGTCATTCTGAGAACTTCTATTTGTGCACAAAAATAAGATCATGGCAATTCTGCTGAAAACAACGTCAGTCTGGATTAGTTCCATTCAAATCATGTATGTTAGAGTCAAAAACAAGGGCAAAAGTGTTTGGAAAAGTAGATACGTTGGAGACATATTAAGGACAACTAGCAGATTTCTTCCCAACTCGCGCAAAACCATGTATTTGCGTCATCCTAGGTTCTTACGGAGAAATCACGCATACCAAAAGATGAAAGCTAAATTAGATGGTACGACAGAGGTAGGTTTGGGCCCAAGACCCTATGCTAGGGAGGTGGTCCACAACATGGCTAAACAAATTAATGTTGTGCTTGGCAAGAACCACGCTTTCACGGTGAAACAAACACCCAATGGTCAAGTGTTTAAGGAGAAATCGGTGTTCTGGAAATTACCTTACTGGGAGATTCTACATGTACGTCACTACATCGATGTCATGCACATTGAGAAGAACGTATGTGAAATCATCCATGGTACTCTACTCAAGATTAAGGTAAAACAAAGGATGGTGACGGTGCATAACTCGATATGCTTGGTGATCAATCAAATCGCAAGAGTGAAGCAGAAGATGCTAACAAATTCCTCCACGCTCGCCAGAGTTACAATTTCAGTACAAAAGAAGCAACATAGTTCTTCAACTATTTGTTGTCAGTTAAGACACCCTCTTCCTACTCCGCAAACATCAGAAGTCTCGTGTATGTGAGCTCAGGCAAAATGAAGTTGGGACACATGAAGTCACATGATTGCCACATAATGTTGACACAAATCCTCCCGGTTGCCATTAGGAATCTGATGGACAATGATATAAGAAACACACTCATTGAGCTCTGTTATTTCTTCAACAAACTATGGCAGAAAGTTGTAGATCCTGAAGAGTTTGATCATATGCAAGAGGATATTGCAAGAATATTGTCCAGCCTAGAGATGTTTTTCCCACCGTCATTCTTTGATGTCATGGTCCATCTCACTATGCACCTTGTTGACGAGATAAAGTATTGTGGTCCTCTGTTTCTTCGCAACATGTATCCCTTCGAGCGGTTCATGGGAATACTGAAGCGCTATTGTCGAAACCGAAGCCATCCAGAGGCAATCATCCTACAAGGTTATACCGCGGAGGAGGTGGTTGAGTTTTGCATCGAATACATGAAACAAAGACCTATAGGTTTGCCCCTATATCGCCACAAAGGAAGGCTGAAAGGTAAGCCGGTCCTTGCTAGCACACAAAAGGCTGTACCCGAAGATTTGGCCGACAAGGCCCATTTGACGGTACTGCTTAACAGCCCAGTTCTCAGCACTTATGATGATGAACACTTGGCCGAGATACGCCAAAGCTTCTTACCAGTGGTGTATCCATTAGATGTGGAGATGAAGGAGCACACTAAGAACTATGCCAGATGGCTGAAGAATCATTTGGCACAAAGATCCATGGATGACATTGCTACGTGGTTGGCACAAAAGCCATCACCTACGGTGTTGTAGGATCGAAAGTATGTCTAGAGGGGGGTGGTTATTAGACTACTTGACCAAATAAAAACCTAGCCTCTTCCCAATTTTAATTCTTGGCAGATTTTAGCAACTTAGAACTAGTCAAGCAATCAACCTACACATGCAATTCTAACAGTATAGCAGTGGAATGTAAATCATTGCATATGAAGGTAAAGGGGAGGAGTTTGGAGGGAGCAAACGCAATGTTGACACGGAGATTTTTGGCGTGGTTCCGATAAGTGGTGCTATCGTACATCCACGTTGATGGAGACTTCAACCCACGAAGGGTAACAGTTGCATGAGTCCATGGAGGGCTCCACCCACGAAGGGCCCATGAAGAAGCAACCTTGTTTATCCCACCATGGCCATCGCCCATGAATGACTTGCCTCACTTGGGTAGATCTTCACGAAGTAGGCGATCTCCTTGCCCTTACAAACTCCTTGGTTCAACTCCACAATCTTGACGGAGGCTCCCAAGTGACACCTAACCAATCTAGGAGACACCACTCTCCAAAAGGTAATAGATGGTGTGTTGATGATGCACTCCTTGCTCTTGTGCTTCAAATGATAGTCTCCCCAACACTCAACTCTCTCTCACAAATTTGGCTATGGTGGAAAGATGATTTGAGTGGAAAGCAACTTGGGGAAGGCTCGAGATCAAGATTCTTGTGGTTGGAATGGAATGTCTTGATCTCAACACATGAGTAGGTGGTTCTCTCTCAGAAAATGAGTAGTGGAAGTGTAGGCACGTTCTGATAGCTCTCTCCATGAATGAAGAATGGGTGGAGGGGTATATATGTAGCCTCCACACAAAATCTAACTGTTACAAATAGATTCCCAAACTCGGTGAGACCAAATGGTGAAACTCGGTCAAACAGATTCAGTTCAAAATGTGAACGTTAGGCTTTTCGGTGGGACTGATATGATCAACTCAGTGGGACCGATGCGCTAGGGTTAGGGCATAACGTAATCTTGGTGAGACCGACCACATGAACTCGGTGGGACCGATTTTAGTAATGGGCACATAGGGAGTTGGTCAGACAAACTTGGTGGGACCAATTCACTCATTTCGGTGGGACCGAAATGTTACGAAAAGGAAACAGGAAGTTTGCATTTGCGAACTCGGTGCGACCGATCGCTCATTTCGGTGAGGCCGAAACGTTACGAAGGGTAACAGAGAGTTTGAAATCCCATCTCAGTGAGACCGAGATCCCTATCAATGAAACCGAACTGATTAGGGTTTGTGGCAGTGGCTATGTCAAATGAACTCGATGGCACCGGATAGATCAAATCGGTGGGGCCAAGTTTGACTTTTAGGTTTAGGACATATGTGGGAATGAGAAAGTGGTTGAGGGTTTTTGAGCATTTCACTAAGAATTTTGATCAAGCAAGTTGTTAAGCAACACCTCATCCCCTTTTAATAGTATTGGCTTTCCTACGGACTCGATGTGATCTTGGATCACTAAAGAGAAAATGTAGAGTCTTGAACTTGTTGCCAACATGTGTCCTTAGCATTTTGAGGGGTCCACATCTCTAGTCCATGCCATGCCAATCATTGAACTTTCTGAAATGATCATCTTGAAAGAGCATTAGTTCAATGAGCTATATGTTGTTAAGAATTACCAAAACCACCCAGGGATTAGTTGCACTTTCAATCTCCCCTTTTTGGTAATTGATGACAACATATAGATCAAAGCTTCGATAAATGATAATAAGAATGAAAAACATGGTCGCTTTGAGAAGTATGTGATAAGAAAGAGCTCCCCCTAAAATTTTGCATTATTTGAAATTTGCTTTTGAATGCAAATGCACAACCAATTAGGATCATGGGTTACTCTTCCATGTCACATACATCTTGGTGGAGCGCTCAAAATGATATAAATAGGAACAAGCACTCATCACCAATGCAAAGTGAATGATCATACATAAAAGATAGAGAATATCATCATTCAAGCATAAGCATTAAGTATGATATGATCAAACACATGACCATACAAAGTATTTCACACACATAAAACATAAAGTATCAACCAAGAAAGCAATCAAATAAGTAGCAAAAGAAGCAAAGCTCTCTCTCTCTCTCTCTCTCTCTAAGCCTCTGACCTATACACTTTCTCCCCCTTTGGCAACAAGTTACCAAAAAGCTTGAAAATGCATAGTACTATGCGACTCTCTAAGCTTGATCTTCAGGAGGTGGTGTTGAGAGGACTCCAAGGATGAATGCATCTGTTGAAGTTGATGGAGCTGGTGGAGTTGCCACTGGAGAGGCAACTGAAGTTGTGGCTGTAGGTGCTGATGCAATAGCTCTAGTGTCTGGCACTAGCACTGCTGCAGGTTTCTGTGCCCTAGGCACTCTCTAAAACACCTCAGTGGTTGCCTTCCCTTTCTTCTCCCAGCTTCTTCTTGGAGCTGCTCAACTGCTGTTTGAATTTCTTGTTGGGGAATGTAGTAATTTCAAAAAAATTCCTACGCACACGCAAGATCATGGTGATGCATAGCAAAGAGAGGGGAGAGTATTGTCCACGTATCCTCGTAGACCGTAAGCGGAAGCGTTATGACAACGCGGTTGATGTAGTCATACGTCTTCACGATTCGAGATCCAAGTACCGAACGTACGGCACCTCCGAGTTCAGCACACGTTCAGCTCGATGAGGATCCCCGGACTCCAATCCAGCAAAGTGTCGAGGATGAGTTCCGTCAGCACGACGGCATGGTGACGATGATGATGTTCTACCGGCGCAGGGCTTCGCCTAAACTCCGCGACGATATGACCGAGGTGGAATATGGTGGAGGGGGGCACCGCACACGGCTAAGGAACGATCTTGAAGATCAACTTGTGTGTCCTAGGGTGCCTCCCTGCCCCCGTATATAAAGGAGCAAGGGGGGGAGGCCGGCCGGCCCTTGTGGGCATGCCAAGGAGGAGGAGTCCTCCTCCTAGTAGGAGTAGGACTCCCTCTTTCCTACTCCTACTAGGAGGGGGAAAGGAAGGGGGAGAGGGAGAGGGAAAGAAGGGGGCGCCACCCCCCCTCTCCTAGTCCAATTCGGACCAGAGGGGGAGGGGGCGCACGGCCCATGCTGGCTGCCCCTCTCTCTCTCCACTAAGGCCCATAAGGCCCATTACTTCTCCCGGGGGGGTTCCGGTAACCCTCCGGCACTCCGGTTTTCTCCGTAAACACCGGGAACACTTCTGGTGTCTGAATATAGTCGTCCAATATATCAATCTTTATGTCTCGACCATTTCGAGACTCCTCGTCATGTCCGTGATCTCATCCGGGACTCCGAACAAACTTTAGTACATCAAAACTTATAAACTCATAATAAAACTGTCATCGTAACGTTAAGCGTGCGGACCCTACGGGTTCGAGAACTATGTAGACATGACCTAGAACTATTCTCGGTCAATAACCAATAGCGGAACCTGGATGCTCATATTGGCTCCTACATATTCTACGAAGATCTTTATCGGTCAAACCGCATAACAACATACATTGTTCCCTTTGTCATCGGTATGTTACTTGCCCGAGATCGATCATCGGTATCCAATACCTAGTTCAATCTCGTTACCGGCAAGTCTCTTTACTCGTTACGTAATGCATAATTCCGTAACTAACTCATTAGCTACATTGCTTGCAAGGCTTATAGTGATGTGCATTACCGAGAGGGCCCGGAGATACCTCTCCGACAATCGGAGTGACAAAACCTAATCTCGAAATACGCCAACCCAACATGTACCTTCGGAGACACCTTTAGTACTCCTTTATAATCACCCAGTTACGTTGTGACGTTTGGTAGCACCAAAGTGTTCCTCCGATAAACGGGAGTTGCATAATCTCATAGTTACAGGAACATGTATAAGTCATGAAGAAAGCAATAGCAATATACTAAACGATCAAGTGCTAGGCTAACGGAATGGGTCATGTCAATCACATCATTATCCTAATGATGTGATCCCATTAATCAAATGACAACACATGTCTATGGTTAGGAAACATAACCATCTTTGATTAATGAGCTACTCAAGTAGAGGCATACTAGTGACGTTATGTTGGTCTATGTATTCACACATGTATTATGTTTCCGGTTAATACAATTCTAGCATGAATAATAAACATTTATCATGAAATAAGGAAATAAATAGTAACTTTATTATTGCCTCTAGGGCATATTTCCTTCAGTCTCCCACTTGCACTAGAGTCAATAATCTAGTTCACATCGCTATGTGATTTAACACCAATATTCACATCTGTATGTGATTAATACCCATAGTTCACATCGCCATGTGATCAACACCCAAAGGGTTTACTAGAGTCAATAATCTAGTTCACATCGCTATGTGATTAACACCCAAAGAGTACTAAGGTATGATCATGTTTTGCTTGTGAGATAAGTTTAGTCAACGAATCTGTCATATTCAGAGCCGTATGTATTTTGCAAATATTCTATGTCCACAATGCTCTGAATGGAGCTACTCTAGCTAATTGCTCCCACTTTCAATATGTATCCAGATTGAGACTTAGAGTCATCTGGATTGGTGTAAAAGCTTGCATCGTTGTAACTTTTTACGACGGGCTCTTTTATCACCTCCATAATCGAGAAACATCTCCTTAGTCCTCACTAAGGATATTCTTGACTGTTGTCCAGTGATCTACTCTTAGATCAAAATTGTATTCCTTTGTCAAACTCAGAGCAAGGTATACAATAGGTCTGGTTCACAACATATCATACTTTATAGAACCTATGACTGAGGCATAGGGAATGAGTTTTCATTCTATTTCTATCTTTTGCCATGGTCGGGTCTTGAGTCTTACTCAACTTCATACCTTTGCATCACAGGCAAGAACTCCTTCTTTGACTGTTCCATTTTGAACTATTTCAAAAATTTATCAAGGTATGTACTCATTGAAAAATCTTATCGAGCGTCTTGATCTATCTATATAGATCTTGATGCTCAATGTGTAAGCAGCTTCACCGAGGTCTTGCTTTGAAAAACTCTTATTCAAGTATCCTTTCATGCTATCCAGAATTTCGATATCATTTCTAATCAACAATATGTCATCCACATATAATATTAGAAATGCTACAGAGCTCCCACGCACTTTCTTGTAAATACAGGCTTCTTCAAAAGTCTGTATAAAACCATATGCTTTGATCAACTCATCAAAGCGTATATTCCAACTCCGAGATGCTTGCACCAGTCCATAGATGGATCGCTGGAGCTTGCACAATTTGTTAGCACCTTTAGGATTGACAAAACCTTCTGGTTGCATCATATACAACTCTTCTTTAAGAAAACCATTAAGGAATGCAGTTTTGACATCCATTTGCCAGATTTCATAAAATGTGGCAATTGCTAACATGATTCGGACAGACTTAAGCATCGCTACAGTTGAGAAAATCTCATTGTAGTCAACACCTTGAACTTGTCGAAAAACCTTTTTGCGACAAGTCGAGCTTTTTAGATAGTAATACTACTATCAGCACCTGTCTTCCTCTTGAAGATCCATTTATACAATATGGCTTGCCGATCATCGGGCAACTCCACCAAAGTCCACACTTTGTTCTCATACATGGATCCCATCTCAGATTTCATGGCCTCAAGCCATTTCGCGGAATCTGGGCTCATCATCGCTTCCTCATAGTTCATAGATTTATCATGGTCTAGTAACATGACTTCCAGAACACGATTACCGTACCACTCTGGTGCGGATCTTACTCTGGAAGACCTACGAGGTTTGGTAGCAACTTGATCTGAAGTTTCATGATCATCATCATTAACTTCCTCACTAATTGGTGTAGGAATCACTAGAGCTGATTTCTGTGATGAACTACTTTCCAATAAGGGAGAAGGTACAATTACCTCATCAAGTTCTACTTTCCTCCCACTCACTTCTTTCGAGAGAAACTTCTTCTCTAGAAAGGATCCATCTTAGCAACGAATAACTTGCCTTCGGATCTGTGATAGAAGGTGTACCCAATAGTTACCTTTGGGTATTCTATGAAGACACACTTCCCTGATTTGGGTTCGAGCTTATCAGGTTGAAACTTTTTCACATAAGCATCGCAGCCCCAAACTTTTAAGAAACGACAACTTTGGTTTCTTGCCAAACCACAGTTCATAAGGCGTCGTCTCAACGGATTTTGATGGTGCCCTATTTAAAGTGAATGCAGCTTGTCTCTAATGCATAACCCCAAAACGATAGCGGTAAATCGGTAAGAGACATCATAGGTTGCACTATATCCAATAAAGTACTGTTATGACGTTCGGACACACCATTAAGTTGTGGTGTTCCAGGTGGCATGAGTTTGTGAAACTATTCCACATTGTTTTAATTGAATACCAAACTCGTAACTCAAATATTTTTCTCTGCGATCAAATTGCAGAAACTTTATTTTCTTGTTACGATGATTCTCCACTTCACTCTGAAATTCTTTGAACTCTTCAAATGTTTCAGATTTGTGCTTCATTAAGTAGATATACCTATATCTGCTCAAATCATCTGTGAAGGTCAGAAAATAATGATACATGCCGCGAGCCTTAACACTCATCGGATTGCATACATCGGTATGTATTATTTCCAATAAGTCAGTAGCTCGTTCCATTGTTCCGGGGAACGGAGTTTTAGTCATCTTGCCCATGAGGCACGGTTCACAAGTACCAAGTGATTCATAATCAAGTGATTCCAAAGTCCATCAGTATGGAGTTTCTTCATGCGCTTTACACCGATATGACCCAAATGGCAGTGCCACAAATAAGTTGCACTATCATTATGAACTTTGCATCTTTTGGCATCAATATTATGAATATGTGTATCACTACGATGGAGATCCAACTATTTTCATTGGGTGTATGACCATCAAAGGTTTTATTCATTTAAACAGAACAACAATTATTCTCTTATTTTAAATGAATAACCGTATTGCAATAAACATGATCAAATCATATTCATGCTTAACGTAAACGCCAAATAACATTTATTTAGGTTCAACACTAATCCCGAAAGTATAGGGAGTGTGCGATGATGATCATATCAATCTTGGAACCACTTCCAACACACATCGTCACATCACCCTCAACTAGTTTCTGTTTATTCTATAACTCCTGTTTCGAGTTACTAATCTTAGCAACCGAACAAGTATCAAATACTCAGGGGTTACTATAAACACTAGTAAGGTACACATCAATAACCTGTATATCAAATATACCCTTGTTCAGTTTGCCATCCTTCTTATCCACCAAATATTCAGGGTATTTCCGTTTCCAGTGACCATTTCCTTTGCAGTGTATGCACTCAGTTTCAGGCTTTGGTTCAGCTTTGGGCTTCTTCGTGGGAGTGACAACTTGCTTGTCATTCTACTTGAAGTTCCCTTTCTTTCCCTTTGCCCTTTTCTTGAAACTAGTGATCTTGTCAACCATCAACACTTGATGCTCTTTCTTGATTTCTACCTTCGACGATTTTTGCATAGCGAAGAGCTTGGGAATTGTTTTCATCATTCCTTGCATATTATAGTTCATCACGAAGTTCTACTAACTTGGTGGTGTGACTATTGAATTCTGTCAATCACTATCTTATCTGGAAGATTAACTCCCACTTGATTCAAGCGATTGTAGTACCCAGATAATCTGAGCACATGCTCACTAGTTGAGCGATTCTCCTCCATCTTTTAGCTATAGAACTTGTTGGAGACTTCATATCTCTCAACTCGGGTATTTGCTTGAAATATTAACTTCAACTCCTGGAACATCTCATATGGTCCATGACGTTCAAAACGTCTTTGAAATCCCGATTCTAAGCCATTAAGCATGGTGCACAAAACTATCAAGTAGTCATCATATTGACCTAGCCAAATGTTCATAACGTCTGCATTTGCTCCTGCAATAGGTCTGTCACCTAGCGGTGCATTAAGGACATAATTCTTCTGTGCAGGAATGAGGATAAACCTCAGATCACGGATCCAATCCGCATCATTGCTACTAACATCTTTCAACACAATTTTTCTCTAGGAACGTATCAAAATAAACATATGAAAGCAACAACACAAGCTATTGATTTACAACATAATTTGCAAAATACTACCAGGATTAAGTTCATGATAAATTAAAGTTCAATTAATCATATTACTAAAGAACTCCCACTTAGATAGACATCCCTCTAATCCTCTAAGTGATTATGTGATCCATATCAACTACACCATGTCCGATCATCACGTGAGATGGAGTAGTTTCAACGGTGAACATCAATATGTTGATCATATCTACCATATGATTCAAGCTCGACCTTTCGGTCTCCGTGTTCCGAGGCCATATCTGTTATATGCTAGGCTCGTCAAGTTTAACCTGAGTATTCCGCGTGCGCAACTGTTTTGCACCCGTTGTATTTGAACGTAGAGCCTATCACACCCGATCATCACGTGGTGTCTCAGCATGAAGAACTTTCGCAACGATGCATACTCAGGGAGAACACTTCTTGATAATTTAGTGAGAGATCATCTTAAAATGCTACCGTCAATCAAAGCAAGATAAGATGCATAAAGGATAAACATCACATGCAATCAATATAAGTGATATGATATGGCCATCATCATCTTGTGCTTGTGATCTCCATCTTCGAAGCACCGTCGTGATCACCATCATCACCGGCGCGACACCTTGATCTCCATCGTAGCATCATTGTCGTTACGCCATCTATTGCTTCTACGACTATCGCTACCGCTTAGTGATAAAGTAAAGCAATTACAGGGCGTTTGCATTTCATACAATAAAGCGACAACCATATGGCTCCTGCCAGTTGCCGATAACTTCGGTTACAAAACATGATCATCTCATACAATAAAATATAGCATCACGTCTTGACCATATCACATCACAACATGCCCTGCAAAAACAAGTTAGACGTCCTCTACTTTGTTGTTGCAAATTTTACGTGGCTGTTACGGGCTTAGCAAGAACCGTTCTTACCTACGCATCAAAACCACAACGATAGTTCGTCAAGTTAGTGCTGTTTTAACCTTCGCAAGGACCGGGCGTAGCCACACTCGGTTCAACTAAAGTTGGAGAAACAGACACCCGCTAGTCACCTGTGTGCAAAGCACGGCGGTAAAACCAGTCTCGCGTAAGCGTACGCGTAATGTCGGTCCAGGCCGCTTCATCCAACAATACCGTCGAACCAAAGTATGACATGCTGGTAAGCAGTATGACTTGTATCGCCCACAACTCACTTGTGTTCTACTCGTGCATATAACATCAACGCATAAAACCTAGGCTCTGATACCACTGTTGGGGAACGTAGTAATTTTAAAAAAATTCCTACGCACACGCAAGATCATGGTGATGCATAGCAACGAGAGGGGAGAGTATTGTCCACGTACCCTCGTAGACCGTAAGCGGAAGCGTTATGACAACGCAGTTGATGTAGTCATACGTCTTCACGATCCGACCGATCCAAGTACCGAATGTAGGGCACCTCCGAGTCCAGCACACGTTCAGCTTGATGACGATCCCCGGACTCCGATCCAGCAAAGTGTCAGGGATGAGTTCCGTCAGCACGACAGCGTGGTGACGATGATGATGTTCTACCGGCGTAGGGCTTCGCCTAAACTCCGCGATGATATGACCGAGGTGGAATATGGTGGAGGGGGGCACCGCACACGGCTAAGGAACGATCTTGAAGATCAACTTGTGTGTCCTAGGGTGCCTCCCTGCCCCCGTATATAAAGGAGCAAGGGGGGGAGGCCGGCCGGCCCTTGTGGGCGCGCCAAGGAGGAGGAGTCCTCCTCCTAGTAGGAGTAGGACTCCCTCTTTCCTACTCCTACTAGGAGGGGGAAAGGAAGGGGGAGAGGGAGAGGGAAAGAAGGGGGCGCCCCCCCCCTCTCCTAGTCCAATTCAGACCAGAGGGGGAGGGGGCGCGCGGCCCATGCTGGCTGCCCCTCTCTCTCTCCACTAAGGCCCATAAGTCCCATTACTTCTCCCGGGGGGGTTCCGGTAACCCTTCGGCACTCCGGTTTTCCCCGAAAACACCCGGAACACTTCCGGTGTCCGAATATAGCCGTCCAATATATCAATCTTTATGTCTCGACCATTTCGAGACTCCTCGTCATGTTCGTGATCTCATCCGGGACTCCGAACAAACTTTAGTACATCAAAACTTATAAACTCATAATAAAACTGTCATCGTAACGTTAAGCATGCGGACCCTACGGGTTCGAGAACTATGAGACATGACCTAGAACTATTCTCGATCAATAACCAATATCGGAACCTGGATGCTCATATTGGCTCCTACATATTCTACGAAGATCTTTATCGGTCAAACCGCATAACAACATACGTTGTTCCCTTTGTCATCGGTATGTTACTTGCCCGAGATTCGATCGTCGGTATCCAATACCTAGTTCAATCTCGTTACCGACAAGTCTCTTTACTCGTTATGTAATGCATAATTCCGTAACTAACTCATTAGCTACATTGCTTGCAAGGCTTATAGTGATGTGCATTACCGAGAGGGCCCAGAGATACCTCTCCGACAATCGGAGTGACAAAACCTAATCTCGAAATACGCCAACCCAACATGTACCTTCAGAGACACCTGTAGTACTCCTTTATAATCACCCAGTTACGTTGTGACATTTGGTAGCACCCAAAGTGTTCCTCCGGTAAACGGGAGTTGCATAATCTCATAGTTACAGGAACATGTATAAGTCATGAAGAAAGCAATAGCAATATACTAAACGATCAAGTGCTAGGCTAACGGAATGGGTCATGTCAATCACATCATTCTCCTAATGATGTGATCCCATTAATCAAATGACAACACATGTCTATGGTTAGGAAACATAACCATCTTTGATTAATGAGCTAGTCAAGTAGAGGCATACTAGTGACGTTATGTTGGTCTATGTATTCACACATGTATTATGTTTCCGGTTAATACAATTCTAGCATGAACAATAAACATTTATCATGAAATAAGGAAATAAATAATAACTTTTTTATTGCCTCTAGGGCATATTTCCTTCATTTCTGTCACCTTCAAGTCAAGATCATAGAACTTTGTTTCAATGATCCTCTCCAGGCTCTCTTGGTTCTGAGTCAGGGTGGCCAATCCTTTCTCAATCCTCAAGGTAGCTTGAATAAGATATACAAGTTGGTCTTGCTTTGACTTGAAGAACACTTGTGAGGACTCTTCAGCACTTCGCATCTTTGCCACCTTCTCAACTTTAGCTTTCTGCCTCTTCTCTTGAGCTTCCACAGATGTGGGATCTTCAGCATTCATGACAATAGTGTTGTCCTCAAAATCAGGCCTCAAGGGAAGATGCTCTTTCTCCAACAAGTAGACACCTTTGCTCATCTTGGAGTTTATCAACATTTGGATGTGTGGAGCATACCCACATGACCTCTTCTGGTTAGCAGTTGTTCTCTTGATGATTTCAACAATCAAACTCATGACTATGAACTTCTGGTGCAAATCAAAGAGCTGTAGCAAGTTGATGGAATGGCCTCTGTTCATCCTGTGATCTCCTGATTTGGGCAACAAGGTGTGCCTCGGAATAATGTTCATAGTGGCCAATCCAGACATCAAGTAGTGCACTAAGCCTAGCTTATGTGTCTCCAAGGCTTTGTCAGGTATCTCCTTGTACATGTTGGCCATGGAGTTGTGATCCTTCTTCTTCTCAGCATAGACATCAATGTCTTTTTCAGCTTCTTCAGGAGCATTTATGAGCTTTGACACTCACTAACAGAAGATTGGTACCTAGTAAATTTAGACATCCATACAATCTTGCCATCAGGATAGAAATGAGTTGTTGAATAGAATTGAATAATGAGCTCATCATTCCACTTGGTCAACTTCTGACCCACAAACTTGTCAACTCCATTGAGTCTGAAGCTTTCATGCACTCCTAGAAAGTGATCTTCATTAGCATCAATGTACTTCCAATCAACCCACTTCATATCACACACTATGGGCTTCTTGTCAAGTAGCATCGTCTCATAGAAGTCATGTTGTTCTTTGGTATGAAACTTGTAGTCCACAACAGTCCTTCTCCTCACAGCATATGGATCTACTTGTCTCCACAGTCTCAGACCTGCATCCTTTCTCTCCTTAATGTTTTCTGCCACTGGATGATTGTCATCATGGTCTAGTATCTTTGGCTTGAGTTTTCTAAGCACTTGGGCTTCATCATCTTCTTCTTCAATTTCAGGCACTGGGGCCTTGTCCTTCTCTGCAGCAGGAATGTTCCTTGTGCTTCTCTTAGGTGCAGACTTGGAAGCTTGTGCTGGAGCTTTGGGGGCAGTCTTGGGCTTTGAAGGTGCAGCCCCAGACTTGATGGCATCTCCCATCAACTTTTGTGTCTTAGCAGGAGGTGTTGGTGCAGCATCCTTGATGTAGGGTGGAACCCCTGGGGGCCGATCTTTCACGTTTGGAGAGAATCCCTACAAGGAACATGAAGAACGCGCGGAAGAACACAAGGGAAATCACGAGGGAAAAACAAGAGAAACACTCAACCGACACGAAATTGATCAAACAGGTGCTAGATCATCGAGGCACAAAGTAACACGAGATCCAAAGTCAACAAGGGGCGATACAAAGGTAGCCGTTCTTCTCCGAGAGGAGGTCTTGATTGTCTTCTCCGGATGGAGGTCTTGAATTCGGATGGATCTTCTCCGAAGAGGTGCGGTCCCTTACGAGGAGTAGATCCATGCAGATGAGCAATGCTCTATCTCAAATGAACTAAACCAATGCTAAGTCTCGAAGTGAGGAGGAGGAGTCCTATTTATAGGATAGGGGGTGAAGGGGTACATGGGCCTAGCCCAACTCGCGCATGCAGGCGGGGTCCGGATGATCCGGGTGGGGAGCCGGATGATCCGGGCTCGGGCCGGATGATCTGGGTGGAGACCCGGATGAGCTGGTGATGTAGGCGGTGGTGGTGCAGGTCCGGATGTCCGGTTGGGGGTCCGGATGTCAGGGCGGTGTCTGGATGATCCGGGTCGTGTCCGGATGATCCGGCTTCAAGGAGGAGATTCGGGTGTCTTCGGCGCGAATTAGCCGGATCATTCGGACCGGGGTCCGGATCGTCCAGGCTCTGTTTGGATCGTCCGAGCCCTCGTCCGGATCGTTTGGCCAGCCTGGGACTTGGCGCTTCTCCTCTCCGTCTTCACGCATGTCTTACGCTTCCGGTTCTCCTTGCTTCCTAGCTTCTCCATGGCTAACTCCTTGGTACCTGAGTATGCAAAGCGTCTCTGTTTGAGGTAGTAGCCATGTCTCGTGTGAATCAAAAGGGAGTTGTGAGAGGAGTGATGTCACCTCAGTTTCGAGAGCTCTTGCACGTGCTCGACTCATAGGTCCAAGTGGTGTTGTAGGAGATGTAGATGCGTCCATGGGGATGATCGTGGGATGCTCCGCATCATCTCCCCCCCCTTGGGAAAGATCCAACCTCGGATCGAAATCTTCATCACCATGGTAAGGTGAGAGGTCTTTGATGTTGAAGATGTCGCTCACATTGTACTTGTCGCTTGGTAGGTCGATCTTGTAAGCGTTGTTGTTGTAGCGTGCTAACACCTTGAAGGGTCCATCGGCTCGAGGTAGAAGTTTGGACTTGCATTCATTGGGGAAGTGGTCCTTGCGAAGGTGTACCCATACGAGATCGCCAGTGTTGAAGATCATGGGTTGTTTGTTGACGTTGAGCTTGGTCGCTAGTCGTTGTACTTGGCTCTCGATGGTATGCCTTGTATCCTCATGCATCTTCTTGATGTAGCTTGTGCGTGCACTTGCGTCGAGGTTGGTGCGCTCTTTGAGAGGAAGAGGTAGAATGTCCAATGGGGACAACGGGTTGAAACCGTAGACGACCTCGAAAGGGGACTTGCCGGTAGTCGAATGTGTTGCCCGGTTGTAGGCGTACTCGGCGATGGGTAGACACGCCTCCCACTCCTTGATGTTCTTCTTGATCAACACGCGAAGTAGAGTGGAGAGCGTACGGTTCGTCACCTCCGTTTGGCCATCGGTTTGAGGATGGTATGCGGATGAGAACAAGAGTTTGATTCCGAGCTTGGCGCATAGCGTCTTCCAAAAGTAACTCAAGAACTTGACGTCGCAGTCGGAGACGATTGTCTTTGGTACTCCATGGAGGCGCAAGATTTCCCTACAAAAGAGATTTGCAACGTGTGAAGCATCGTCTATCTTGTTGCAAGGAATGAAATGTGCCATCTTAGAAAATCGGTCCACAACAACAAACACGGAATTCTTTCCATTTTCAGTTCTAGGCAAACCAAGTACAAAATCCATGCTAATGTCTTCCCAAGGTTGATAAGGAATAGTAATAGGCATGTAAAGACCATGTGATTGAGCTTTAGACTTAGCTTTGTGACATGTAGAGCATCAGGTGGTGAAGCGTGAGACGTCATGGAACATCTTGGGCCAAAAGTAGTTCTTGGAGAGCGTGGCGAATGTCTTGTCGCGTCCAAAATGTCCCATGAGTCCGCCTCCATGAGCCTCTTGCAAAAGGAGCAAACGAAGAGAAGACTCGGGAATGCAAAGTTTGTTAGCTCTCATAAGATAAGCATCCTTGATGTAATATCGTTCCCAAGATGTATGCGTCAAACATTTAGCATAAGAAATAGCAAAAGATGGATCATTAGCATACAAGTCTTTTATGTGCTCAAAGCCAATAACATTCAACTCAAGTTTAGTGACAAGCGTGCATATGCGTGAAAGTGCAACCGCAACTACATTTTCCTTACCCTTAATGTACTTGATCACATAGGGGAAAGATTCAATAAATTCACTCCATTTGGCATGACGCTTGTTTAATTTAATTTGACCTTTTAAGTACTTAATCGTTTCATGATCGGTATGGATGACAAATTCATGAGGCCTAAGATAATGTTTCCAAACATGTAGCACACGCACTAAAGCATACAATTCTTTGTCATAGATGGGATAGTTATGTTGAGCACCGGAGAGTTTTTCACTATAATATGCAATGGCTCATTTTTCTTGCATCAAAACTCCGCCAATTCCGGTAGCACTTGCATCACAATGAACCTCAAAAGTTTTGTCAAAGTTGGGCAAAGCAAGAATCGGAGCATGAGTAAGCAAATACTTGAGCTCATCAAAAGTGGTGGATTGCAAAGATCCCCAAACAAAAGGAGCATTCTTCTTACTCAAGGCATGCAAAGGAGCAGCAATAGTGCTAAAGTCTTTCACGAAGCGACGGTAAAAACCCGCAAGGCCAAGAAAACTATGCACTTGTTGCAAATTCGTGGGTTGGGGCCAAGTTTTAATTGCTTCAATTTCAGATTCGTCAACATGGAAACCCTTGGAAGAGACAATGAAACCCAAGAAAACAAGTTTGTCAACACCAAAAGCGCACTTTTTCATGTTGGCATAAAGACGTTCCTTGCGAAGGGTTTGCAAAACAGCCCTAACATGATTAAGATGCTCTTTCATGGATTTGCTAAAAACAAGAATGTCATCAAAGTAAACCACAACAAACACTCCAATATAAGGACGAAGCACAAAATGCATAAGTCTCATGAAAGTACCGGGAGCTTCCGATAAACCCATAGGCATAACCAACCACTCGTACAAGCCAAATTTGGTTTTGAAAGCGGGTTTCCACTCATCACCTTCTTGTATGCGGATTTGATAATAGCCACTTTTAAGACCAATTTTTGAGAAAAAGGCGGCACCGCTAAGTTCATCAAGCATATCATCTAGGCGAGGAATGGGATGCCTATAGCGAACGGTGATAGAATTAATGGGTCTACAATCAGAACACATGCGATAACTTCCATATTGCTTAGGGAGAAGTATAACCGGAACGGCACAAGGGCTTAGGCTTTCACGTACATGACCGTTGTTGATTAGTTGTTGTACTTGCCGTTGGATCTCCTTAGTTTCTTTAGGTTTCACGCGGTATGGAGCTTTGTTTGGTAGCGGCACTCCGGGGATGAGGTCGATTCGATGCTCAATACCTCACAGAGGAGGTAGACCCAGAGGTAGCTCATCGGGGAAAACATCTTGGAATTCCTGCAAAAGAGATTGAAACACTAAAGGTAGCTCATGAGAGGTGTTAGTTCTTGGTTCCCCATCCTTGCACACAAGGACAAAGTGCATAACACTCGATGGGTTCTCACACACTTCTCTTATCTCACTTTTTGTGGCAAATAGGACTAGGTTTTTCTCTCTAGGCGAATAGGCGCTCAAGTTTGGCTTGTGGCTCTCACTCACTTTTTGGTGGATCACTTTCTCACTCTTCTCTCCATGATGGGTGGCTTGCTTGTCGGCTATCACTTGACTAGGAGACATAGGTCAAAGCACATACTCCTTTCCTTTCATCTTGAAGCTATAGTGATTGGTACGCCCATTGTGGATGACACCACGGTCGAATTGCCAAGGCCTACCAAGAAGGAGGTGGCAAACGGACATCGGGACGACACTCCAAAGTGTCCTCATATGCACCAATTTTGAAGGAGACTTGGACCGTATGCTCAACTCGTATAGTGCTGGAGTCACTTAGCCATTGAACCTTGTATGGGTGCGGGTGCTTCATCTTGACCAATTGGAGCTTGGAGCATAGTTCTTCGCTTGCCAAGTTGTGACAACTACCTCCATCGATGATGACCTTGACGGACCTTCCATTGATGCCGGCCTTTGTGTGGAAGATGTGGCATCTTTGGTCTTCTTCTTGTTGATGTTGAAGAGTCAAAACTTTGGACACAACGAGAGTGGGGCTCGAATCCTCATCACAAAAGACTTGATCATCTTCATCCTCGTTCACGCGCTGGTGCATGGCCACTTGCTAAAGGGCTTCCATCTCCTCGTCACTCATGGAGTCATAGGTTCCATCATCGTTGAGGATCATGGTGCGCTTGTTTGTGCATTCGTAAGACTTGTGGCCTCGGCCGCCGCAAGTGAAACACTTGAAGGAGCTTGTCTTGACGGTCTCATCGGTCGGAGTAGATGATGAAGCACGCGGCTTGAAGTTGCTTGTAGTAGGAGGAAGATGACTTGAGCTTGTTGAAGCTTTCTTGTAACTTGACTTGTCGTCGTTGGTTGTAGATGGCTTGGTTGAGGTAGAATTTGGAGGAGTCGTTGAAGCTTGGTTGTTGGAGAAGCCGTAGTTCTTGGATGAGTACTTGGTGTACTTGAAGTCATCTTGCACTTGACGTTCCGCCTTGGTAGCTTGATGCACGAGCTCAATGAGGTTGGAGTAGGGTTGGAAGTCGGCAATCTTCTTGATGGGATGATTGAGTCCATTCAAGAAACGTGCCATAGTTTGCTTATCATCTTCCGTGACATTGGCTCGAATCATGGCTATCTCCATTTCCTTGTAGTATTCTTCAACACTCTTTGTTCCTTGCTTGAGGAGTTGGAGTTTCTTGAAGATATCACGGTTCTAGTATGTGGGCACAAAACGTGCTCGCATGACTTCCTTCATTTGAGCCCAAATGGTGATTGGTGGTTCACCTCTTGCTTGTCGGTGCTCAAGGACTTGTTCCCACCATATAAGCACATAGTCTTGGAACTCAAGTGATGCCATAGCGATCTTCTTCTCTTCCTCACAGTTGTGCAGACGAAAGATTTTGTTGACCTTCAATGCCCATGAGAGGTATTCTTTGGGATCATTGCTTCCATTGAACTTGGGCATTGTAAACTTTAGCTTGCCGTAGCGTTGTTCTTCATTGTGTTGTTGGCAATGGTGATGATGACGCCCTTGACGGTGAGGATAATCATCCTCATGTTTCTCTTGGCGTGGAGGAAGTCCATGATCAACTTGCTCTTGTTGAACTTGAGGTTGAGGTGGAGCTTGACGAGCTTGTGGAGGAGCTTGAGGAACATGACGTTGCACTCGCAGTTGGTAGTTCCTCTCTTGGATTTCTTCTCGAAGGGCTTCCTCTTGATTGCGCCGTTCGCGATTGCGGTTTGGCGATGGCTCGACTTGATTCTTGAAGGGCACATTATGCCTCAAGAGCTTGAGCTTCACGTTGTTGTTGTTGAAGACGTTGAGCCTCGGCGTCTTGTTCCTCTTGGTGTAGGCGCGCTCGTTCTTCATCTTGGCGCCGTTGTCGTTGTCGTTCTTGAGCTTGAGCAAACGCAACTTGATGTGGTGGAGGATGAAGTTCTTGCTCGTCGACTTGCTCTTGTGAATGCTTGTCGTGTAGCGGATTGCGAGATGCATGACGGTCTTGACACACGGCTCGTCGAAGAGTGTTTGATGTCGGTGTACTTGAGCCGGAGAAGGTGTCGTCGGAGTGTCGACTTGAGCGGCTTCGTCTTGAGTATGAAGAAGTAGAAGGAGGACGGTTCACCAACAAGGAGCGGATCTCGTCCATCCTTGCATCATTCTCTTGCTTGTGAGCGTCGAGCTTGTTGTCGAAGTAGTCCTTTGTATGTTGCTCGGAGAGTCGCAAGTCGGTGGCGAGGTTGTCGATGCGGTTGGTCATAGCTTGTTGCTCTTGATGCAACGCTCGTTGTACACCAAAGAGGTGGCTCTTGGTGACGAATGATAACATGTCATCGTCTTGCTCGATGAAGAGTGGTTTGGTAGAAGTACTTGGCCTATCCATCATTCCAAGCAAAATGTGAGTGGGAGAAAAAGAGGAACTTATACCAAATGTACCTTGACCGATGTTGACGATGAATCAAGTTCACTCAAATGCGGACAATGAAATAGCACTATTGGTACCAATTCTTGTCGGTTCTCACACCTACACAAGTAAAAGCTTATGGTGGAGTTTGGTTAGGATGGTGGCACAAAATTTGATGCAATTGTTAGTTTGACTCAAAGATGTTGAAAAAGATTCGCAAATGCAACAAGTAGACTAAGAAAGTAGTGGTACACGAAAACACACACGCAAATAGAATAATGGGATTGTGCAAACCAAAAATGAGCCAAAATGTGGAGTCCATGAAAATGCTCTTGTTGCACAATACTCGAGAGACGCTAGCACGATTGCACAATAGGCGGATACGGAGCTTGTGCACAACCTACTAAGCAAAAATGCAATGGCCTCTATCCCAAGTATGCTATATGTATGGTATTTCGGTGATATGATCCAAGATGATCGGATATGACAATCTTAATGTAATATGATGCTATGGTTCTTGCTTATAAGCTCTTTGCTTATCTTTCTCTTTTGCTTAAAAGCTTGGTTGGCTCTTTCACTTTTGAGCTCTTTTCTCATGCAAAACTTCACGAACCAAGATAGCAATTGTGTATGCGATGACAAATTTGTGACACATGAGATGATATGGTATGTATGCTATGGAGTATGATCCCTAATGTGCACAAGTCACGTTGCCGGCAATACTCAATGGCTAAGCTCGATGGGTAAGCAACGCAAAAGTAAGGCTATGGTGGTTATCAATGCAATGGCAAGGCGTAGACAAAGATGTCATCGAAGTTACCGTGCATAGCGATGATGAGTAGTCGACGAAGATGAGCGGTGGTGATGTTGATGTCGCATCGTACCTAAATAGCCGAAACACAATAGGACACGGGAAACCACAACTCAAATTCTCGAACCCAAAGTCGAATGGTGGTATGGAGGGGTATGTCGTGGGGTTCGCGGATGAAGGTGGTGGTGGTCGAAGTGGGTGTAGTGCGGAGGCGTAGGTGGTGGTGGAGAAGAACTGCAGAAAATGCAGTTTTGGCAGACAAAGTCGGATGATCCGGGCGCGTCTGAATGATCCGAGTCAGGGTCCGGATGATCCGGGCAGGTTAACTGCGCTCGGGGCTTCTCGGGATTTCGTGGAATTTGGATGGATTTCGAGGGTGAGAAGGTAGGGAAAAGCAAGATCCACGAGTTACACAATGAATCCACAGATCAAAATCAACAAAACATCATCAAAACCAACAAATCACAAAAAAATTGGGGGCTATTTTTGGTGGGGATTTTCGGATTTAGGACGAAATCAACAAAATCAAGCTAGAAAAAGAGGGGTAGGGGCTCCAAAAACGTGATCAACGTGGCTCATGATACCAAGATGATGTAGGGCGGAACCCTAGGGGCCGATCTTTCACGTTTGGAGAGAATCCCTACGAGGAACACGAAGAACGTGCGGATGAACACGAGGGGAAAACAAGATAAACACTCAACCGACACGAAATTGATCACATAGGTGCTAGATCATCGAGGCACAAAGTAACACGAGATTCAAAGTCAACAAGGGACGATACAAAGGTAGCCGTTCTTCTCCAAGAGGAGGTCTTGATTGTCTTCTTCGGATGGAGATCTTGAATCCGGATGGATCTTCTCCGAAGAGGTGCGGTCCCTCACGAGGAGTAGATCCGTGCGGATGAGCAATGCTCTATCTCAAATGAGCTAAACCAATGCTAAGTCTCGAAGTGAGGAGGAGGAGTCCTATTTATAGGCTAGGGGGGCAAAGGGGTACATGGGCTCAGCCCAACTCGCGCACACAGGTGGGGTCCGGATGGTCCGGGTGGGGAGCCGGATGATCCGGGTGGAGACCCGGATGAGCTGGTGATGCAGGCGGTGGCGGTGCAGGTCTGGATGTCCGGCTGGGGGTCCGAATGTCTGGGCGGTGCCCGGATGATCCGGGTCAGTGTCCGGATGATCCGGCTTCAGGGAGGAGCTTTGGGTGTCTTCGGCGCGAATTAGCCGGATCTTCCGGACCGGGGTCCGGATCGTCCGGGCTCTGTCTGGATCGTCCGGGCCCTCGTCCGGATCGTCCTGCCAGCCTGGGACTTGGCACTTCTCCACTCTGTCTTCACGCATGTCTTACGCTTCCGGTTCTCCTTGCTTCCTAGCTTCTCCATGGCTAACTCCTTGGTACCTGAGTATGCAAAGCGTCTCCCTTTGAGGTAGCATCCATGTCTCATGTGAATCGAAAGGGAGTTATGAGAGGAGTGATGTCACCTCGGTTTCGAGAGCTCTTGCACGTGCTCGAGTCATAGGTCCAAGTGGTGTTGTAGGAGATGTAGATGCGTCCATGGGGATGATCATGGGATGCTCTGCATCAATCGTCTTCTTCTTCTTCTCCTGCAGAATCTCTTCTCATTGATGGATTTCCAATCACTCTTGCAACTATTTTCCTGACCCTTTCCTCTCATTTCCTTCCATCTCCATCTTCTCTGGGCTCAAGACTAAATTCCATTTTTTCTTGTGTTGATGCCCTGGCCTTAGACATTGGCACTCTCTTTGCAGGTGCCTTCTTGTTCAGACCTGGCTTTGTAGAAGCAATTGTGTCAAATTCTTTCTTTACAACCTTCTTCTTTCAACTGACTTCTTCAACTTTAAAATCTTCATCCTCTGAATATGAAGTTTTCTTCTTTCTCTGCCTAGTTGTTGCCTTAGGCAGGTTGTTGGGAGTGCTCCTGCTCCCCTCATCAAAGCTGCCAGAGGGACTAGTGCCCTCACTCAAATGCAGCTGCTCTTCAGACTTGTTCTGGCTGTCACTCTGATCAGACATTCTGACACTGCAAACTGAGAGTTGGCCCTGTGAATAGTTAT
Source organism: Triticum dicoccoides (assembly GCF_002162155.2). Lineage (NCBI taxonomy): Eukaryota > Viridiplantae > Streptophyta > Magnoliopsida > Poales > Poaceae > Triticum > Triticum dicoccoides. The sequence continues at coordinate 390,317,312 of NC_041383.1, read as the reverse complement.
AGATGAGATAGAGTGGATGAGCATCACAAAGTGTAGAGTTTTGTGCAAAATGAATGAGTCAAAAACTTAGTTTTAGTTTTCCACAGAAAGCATTTCGGAGCTACCGATTTGTTAAACTCGGTGACACCGAAGCAACTTTGGAGTCTAAACTAGTGGAATCAGTCAGACCGAGACACAGTTCAGTGACTCCAAGATTTCTAGGGTTTCACAAAGTCCTCAACTCGGTCACACCGATTTGCAAGTTTCAGTCAGACCAAAAATTACAAGTGCAATGGCCTAAGCCAAATCGGTGAGACCGATTTCTACAATTCGGTCGGTCCGAGATGAGTTCGTAAGAAAGCTAACCCTAAATTTTTGAATCAAAACTAATCTAAAGGATGTTTTCTCTAGATAGATTGATCTCATACTTGGAAAGAAACATGGCATTGTCTTTGTGCTAAGAATCAGAGGTAAAAGATTGCACAAAGTGTCGAACCCATACCATAACTTGGTGATGAGCTTGCTACGGCGGCAACGGAGGTGAAGATTTCTATTGACGGCGGCGGAGACCAGCGGCAGGAGGTCGCTGGCGACGAGAGGACGATCCGGAGACCCGAGGCAGCAGAGCAGGACACGCGCAGGCTAAGAGGATTTGAAGTAATTTCCAAAATTTGACCCGTCGGTGTGACCGAGTGGAACAACTTGGTGGCACCGAGATGCAGAATCGCAAGCGGTTACCGCAACTCAGTGTGACCGAAAGGTTCTAATCGGTTGCACCAAGATTGAAAACTTAGATCAACCCAGTGAACTCGGTATGACCGAAAAGGATGAATCGGTCAAACCGAAATGCACAAAGAGGTTTTGGAAGTTTAATTCTATGACAAATCGGTGACTCCGAGTGCTCCTCACCCAGAGGGTTCGAATCTGACTTGTTCAAACTTTGTGATGTAGCATGAATAGAGTTTGAGACAAGAAAATCATAGATAGCTAGAGGAAGTTCTTAGGCATTCTTGTCCATCCATTTGGCAAAAAAAGAAGAGCCAAACAATCAAAGCAGCAAATGGATGTCCTCGAACGAGAAAAATATGCAATCAACATGCTCACACAGTAAGATAGCAAATGAAATATGTGGCAAAGCATGCATAGTCACTCTAGCATCTATCAAGCAATTGGTGATGACTAGGTCATCTATATATGAGTATATTGACTTAGGTGTCAAATGAGAACATTTGATCATAGGTCATAGTCACCGTTTAAGCACAAGTGGGTTTACCACTTTTACATAAAGCATTGTTGTGTTCACACCATTAGAGTTGCTTTAGACCAATTCTTAGAGTAAAGCTCCCCCTAGATGTGATATCCCACCTAAGAGGGATGAACTAACCTTGGGTTTTGTCGCTGATGACTTCATGTAGATGTTGAAGATGTGGATGCTCATTGTTGATGTAGATCATTTGGATCAATCCATTGGAGTGAGTTGCACTTTCGATACCTACACGGGTTAGTCCCACAAGGAACAAACAAGGATATCCATAGACATAGAGTGAAGCACACACATAATGATGTCCATGAAAGCATTAGATTACCTTGTCCCTTGTCTTACCAACAAGAGGGTTTGTGACTCCTTGAACTAGTGCAAGATGTGGAAGTTGTTTGCACTTGTCCTTGCCAAAATGAATATGAGTGAAGAATGTTGGTGGAGTCACCCTCAAGAACTCTCTAGTTCTTCTTCTTTGTGATCCACATCATCTTGATGGGAATCCTTGGGGTGTAGATGTACTTGATGAAGTAGAACTTGAAGTAGTCTTGGGAACCCACTTGACCAAGGCCTTTGGAGCATCTTCAAATGCATCAATCTCCTCTTGAAGCTTGTCCTTGCCTTTTAGCTTGTGGTCTTGTGGTGGAAGATCATCTTGAGCTTGTGTTCCCTTGAAGGAAGTAGGATCATACATATCTTGTTGAGGAACAAACTTCATCTTGGGGTATTGATCTTCTTCCCACTCAACTCCATTAGCATTGAACTTTCGTTCAAAACCAACACCTTGATTCTTTCGGTGCCTTCCTTGCTTGCATACAATTTCCTCAAATTGCTTACTTCCAGCAAGGCTCTTGTAAACACCTTTCTCTACAATTCCCTTCAATAAGCTATTTTATTTCTCAAGTGTAACTTGGCTAAGAGAATCATTAGTGGAATCAAGAGAACTACTAGAAGCAACAATATTGAATTTAGCATGATTATTGTTACTACTAGAAGAAGAATCTTTCTTACTCTTGTTGCTAGATTTTACTTGTGGCATGTAAGTAGACAAGAGTAAACACTTGGCAATGTAAGAAGAACTTTTCTTCTGAAGATCATCATTGATGGCCTTTAAGAACCCATGTTCTTGCTCAAGATTGAGCTACTCGAAGCGTAGCTTCTCATGAGATTTTAAAAGTTCTCGATGATCTTCTAAAGTAGTTTCATGAGCTAACTTAAGAGTGTTTAGTTCTTTAGTTAGTCGCCCAATCTCCTTCTTATCATTGTCATTCATTTCATCTTGATTAGCATGATTAATAACATTTTCATCATAGTATTCATCACTAGAGTTGTCAACAAGTAAATCATCATCACCTAACAAATCATCTTCATCACTATTGAAATCAACATACTCGGGGTGTGATAACTTGGGGCCTTTAGCCATGAAGCATCTTCAAATTTCTTCATTTGGTGACTCAAATATGTCATAGGAGTTGGTTGACGCAAGTGCTAGACCGGCAACACCTTCATCTTGAGTATATTCGGAGTCGGAGTGATAACTTCTCTCGGAGTGGTGGTCGGAGTCGAAGTCGGATACCCATTCACCAACATGAGCTTGATGTCTTTGTTTTGTGTAGCTCCTTGATGGCTTGTCCTTCCTTTCTGAATCCTTGCTTCTGCGAGAGGTTCTTCGTTCATAGTGATCATCTCTACTCCTTCTCTCCCTTGGAGGTGATTCTTCCCTTTTGCTTCTCCTTTTAGGTGAGTCTTATCTTCTTTTGTATGGAGTCGTACACTCATTGGAGTAGTGTCTGGGTCTTCCACAATTGTAGCAGTTTTGCTCACGACTAGAAGATCTTTTGTCATTGTAGGACCTTGACTTGGAACTCCTTTCCATGCTTCTACACTTGTAGAATTTGTTGAAGTTCTTCACCACTAAGCTCAATTCTTCATTGAAGTCTTGTTTCTCACTTGATGATGTAGGAGCATCACATGAGGCTTTGTAAGCACCACTAGACTTGTTGTGAAGCTCTTCTTTATCCTTGAGTGACATCTCATGAGTGCTACGTCTTGAGCTTGCGTTGGTTTTCCTAGAAGAGGAAAGGGTGATGTAGCAATAGTAGCGTAAGTATTTCCCTCAGTTTTTGAGAACCAAGGTATCAATCCAGTAGGGGGCTCCTCAAAAGTCCCACGCACCTACACAAACAAACAAAGAACTTGCAACCAACACAATAAAGGGGTTGTCAATCCCTTCACGACCACTTGTGAAAGTGAGATCTAATAAAGATAGTATGATAAGATAAATATATTTTTGGTATTTTATAATATAGATGCGAAAAGTAAAGATGCAAATAAAAGTAGATTGGAAGCAAATATGATAAAAGATAGACCCGGGGGGCATAGGTTTCACTAGTGGCTTCTCTCAAGATAGCATAAGTATTACGGTGGGTGAACAAATTACTGTCGAGCAATTGATAGAAAAGCGAATAATTATGAGATTATCTAGGCATGATCATGTATATAGGCATCATGTCCGCAACAAGTAGACCGACTCCTGCCTGCATCTACTACTATTACTCCACACATCTACCGACTCCTACCTGCATCTAGAGTATTAAGTTCATAAGAACAGAGTAACGCCTTAAGCAAGATGACATGATGTAGAGGGATAAACTCAAGCAATATGATATAAACCCCATATTTTTATCCTCGATGGCAACAATACAATACGTGCCTTGCAACCCTTTCTGTCACTAGGTAAGGACACCGCAAGATTGAACCCAAAGCTAAGCACTTCTCCCATGGCAAGAAAGATCAATCTTGTAGGCCAAACCAAACTGATAATTCGAAGAGACTTGCAAAGATAACTCAATCATTCATAAAAGAATTCAGATAAGATTCAAATATTATTCATAGATAAACTTGATCATAAACCCACAATTCATCGGATCTCGACAAACACACCGCAAAAAGAGTTTACATCGAATAGATCTCCACAAGAGAGGGGGAGAACATTGTATTGAGATCCAAAAAGAGAGAAGAAGCCATCTAGCTAATAACTATGGACCTGTAGGTCTGTGGTAAACTACTCACAACTCATCGGAGGGGCAAGGATGGTTATGTAGAGGCCCTCCGTGGTCGATTCCCCCTCCGGCAGAACGTCGATAAAGGCTCCAAGACGGGATCTCGCGGATACAGAAGGTTACGGCGGTGGAAATTGTGTTTCGGTGGCTCCCTGGATGTTTTTGGGGTATGTAGGCTTATATAGGAGGAAGAAGTACGTCGGTGGCCGCCCGAGGGGCCCACAAGACAGGGGCGCGCCCGGGCACCCTCCTATCTCGTGGCTGCCTCGGCTGCTTCTTGACTTGCACCCCAAGTCCTCTGGATCACGTTCGTTCCAAAAATCACGCTCCCAAAGGTTTCATTCCATTTGGACTCCGTTTGATATTCCTTTTCTTCGAAATACTGAAATAGGCAAAAAAAACAGCAATACGGGCTGGGCCTCCGATTAGTAGGTTAGTCCCAAAAATGATATAAATGTGTAAAATAAAGCCCATAAACATCCAAAAGGGGTAATATAATAGCATGGAACAATCAAAAATTATAGATACGTTGGAGACGTATCAAGCATCCCCAAGCTTAATTCCTGCTCGTCCTCGAGTAGGTAAATGATAAAAAAGAAATTTTTGATGTGGAATGCTACCTAGCATAATTCTCAGTGTAATTTTCTTTATTGTGGCATAAATGTTCAGATCCAAATGATACAAAATAAAAGTTCATATTAACATGAAAATAGTGATACTTCAAGCATACTAATCAAAGTAATCATGTCTTCTCAAAGTAACATGGCCAAATAAAGTTATCCCTACAAAATCATATAGTCTTGTTGTTGCTCTATCTTCATCACACAAAGTATTTAATCATGCACAACCCCGATGACAAGCCAAGCAATTGTTTCACACTTTAATAATCTCAAACTCTTTCAACTTTCACGCAATACATGAGCGTGAGCCATGGACATAGCACTATATGTGGTGTAGAATGGTGGTTGTGGAGAATACAAAAAAGGAGAAGATAGTCTCACATCAACTAGGCGTATCAACGGGCTATGGAGACGCCCATTAATAGATATCAATGTGAGTGAGTAGGGATTGCCATGCAACGGATGCACTAGAGCTATAAATATATGAAAGCTCAACAAAAGAAACTAAGTGGGTGTGCATCCAACTTGCTTGCTCACGAAGACCTAGGGCGTTTTGAGGAAGCCCATCATTGGAATATACAAGCCAAGTTCTATAATGAAAAATTCCCACTAGTATATGAAAGTGACAACATAGGAGACTCTCTATCATGAAGATCATGGTGCTATTTTGAAGCACAAGTGTGGAAAAAGAGATAGTAGCATTGTCCCTTCTCTCTTTTTTTTCTCTTTTTTTCTCCTTTTTTTCTTTTTTTCTTTGGCCTTTTTTTGCCTTTCTCTTTTTTTTTCTTTCTTTTTCTGCTTTTTTTCTTTTTGTAAAGTCCAAAGTCTCATCCCGACTTGTGGGGGAATCATAGTCTTCATCATCTTTTCCTCACTAGGACAATGCTCTAATAATGAAGATCATCACACTTTTATGGATTTACAACTCAAGAATTACAACTCAAAACTAGAACAAGGTATGACTCTATATGAATGCCTCTGGCGGTGTACCGGGATATGCAATGAATCAAGAGCGACATGTATGAAAATTATGAAGGTGGCCTTGCCACAAATACAATGCCAACTACATGATCATGCAAAGAGCAATATGACAAAAGTAATGCATGTCATATGAACGGAACGGTGGAAAGTTGCATGGCAATATATCTCGGAATGGCTATGGAAATGCCATAATAAGTAGGTATGGTGGCTGTTTTGAGGAAGGTATATGGTGGGTGTATGGTACCGGCGAAAGTTGGACGGCACAAGAGAGGCTAGCAATGGTGGAAGGGTGAGGTGCGTATAATCCATGGACTCAACATTAGTCAAAAGAACTCATGTACTTGTTGCAAAAATCTAGAAGTCATCGAAAACCAAATCACTACACGCATGCTCCTAGGGGGATAGATTGGTAGGAAAAGACCATCGCTCGTCCCCGACCGCCACTCATAAGGAAGACACTCAATAAATAAAATTGTGCTCCAACTCCATCACAAAGCAGTACACGATACGTGCATGCTACGGGAATCACAAACCTCAACACAAGTACTTTTCATAATCACCTCAACTAGCATGACTCCAATATTACCTCCATATCTCAAAACAATTAGCAAGCATCATATTGATCATAGCATCCAATTCCTTTCTATGATAGTTTTTATTATACCCAACTTGGATGCTCATCATTCTAGGACCAAATTTGTAACCATAGCAAATACCATGCTGTTCTAGAAGACTCTCAAAAATATATAAGTGAATCATGAGAGACTAGCAATTTCTTCAAAATTAAGACACCACCGTGCTCTAAAAAATATAAGTGAAGCACTAGAGCAAAAACTATCAAGCTCAAAAGATATAAGTGAAGCACATAGAGTATTCTAGCAAATTCTAATCAAGTAGGCTTCTCCCAAAAGGTGTGTACAGCAAGGATGATTGTGGTAAACTAAAAAGCAAAGACTAATATAATACACGATGCTCCAAGCAAAACACATATCATGTGGCGAATAAAAATATATCTGTAGGTAAAGTTACCAATGAACGAAGACGAAAGAGGGGATGCCTTCCCGGGGCATCCCCAAGCTTAGGCTTTTGGCTATCCTTGAATATCTTGGGGTTCCATGGGCATCCCCAAGCTTAGGCTCTTGCCACTCCTTATTCCATAGTCCATAAAATCTTTACCCAAAACTTGAAAACTTCACAACACAAAACTCAACAGGAAATCTTATAAGCTCCATTAGTGAAAGAAAACAAAACCACCACATAAGGTACTATAATGAACTCATTATTTATTTATTTTGGTGTTAAATCTACTGTATTCCAACTTCTCTATGGTTTATAAACTATTTTACTAGCCATAGATGCATCAAAATAAGCAAACAACACACGAAAAACAGAATATGTCAAAAACAGAACAGTCTGTAGCAATCGGTAACTAACGCAAACTTCTGGAACTCTAAAACTCCTACCAAAATAGGAAGTCCTGAAAATTTTGTCTATTTATCATCAGCAAAAATAATCAAAACAAAAACACGTTTCCGTTATTTAACAAAACTAAATTCGTGCGTGCAAAGTTTCTGTTTTTCAGCAGAATCAAATCAACTATCATCATAGGTTATCCTATAGGTTCTATTAGGCACAAACACTAATTAAAAGATAAAAACACATCTAAACAGAAGGTAGATGCAAGATTTATTACTAAACAGGAACAAAAACAAAAAACACAAAGAAAATTGGGTTGCCTCCCAACTAGCGCTATCGTTTAACACCCCTAGCTAGGCATAAAAGCGAAGATAGATTTAACGAGTGCCAAAGTGCCATCTTTGGCACTAAATTCATAAGTAGCTCGCATGATAGATTCATAAGGTAATTTGACTTTCTTTCTTGGAAAGTGCTCCATGCCTTTCTTTAATGGAAATTGGAATCTAATATTCCCTTCCTTCATATCAATAATCATGCCTCGTTCTAGGAAAGGTCTACCAAGAATAATAGGGCAAGAGAGATTGCAATCTATATCAAGAACGGTAAAATCTACGGGCACCAAATTTCTATTTGCAACAATGAGAACATCATTGATCCTTCCCATTGGCTTTTTAATGGTGGAATCCGCAAGGTGCAAATTTAAAGAGCAATCATCAAGATCATGGGAACCTAGAATATCACATAAAGTTTTCGGAATCATGGAAACACTAGCACCCAAATCACACAAAGCAAAACACTCATGATCATTAATTCTAATCTTTATAGTAGGTTCCCACTCATCATTAAGTTTTCTAGGTATAGAAACTTCCAAATTAAGTTTTTCATCATAAGATTGCATCAAGGCATCAAAGATATGTTTGGTAAAAGCTTTATTTTGACTATAAGCATGAGCAGAATTAATAACGGATTGCAACAAGGAAATACAACCTTCTAAAGAACAATTATCATAATCAAAATCCTTGAAATCCGAGATAGTGGGTTCAATACTATTTAAAGTTGTGACCTCTCCAATCCCACATTTACCAAATTTAACATCAAGATCTAAAAACTCCAAATTCTTGGGACGCCTTCTAGGTAAAGTTGACTCATCATCAGTCCCATAATTATCAAGATTCATATTGCAAAACATAAATCTAATAGGAGAAGCATCAATAACTTTAAGATCTTCGTCATTATTTTCATGGAAACTAGAATAACACACTTTTATAAAGCAATCTTTCTTCGCACACAATCTACCGGCTCTTTCCTTGCACTCATCAATGGAAATTCTCATGGCTTTGAGAGACTCATTGATATCATGCTTAGGAGGAGAAGATCTAAGTTTAAGAGAATCAACATCAAGCGAAAGTCTATCAACGTTCCTAGCCAAATCATCAACTTTAAGCAATTTTTCTTCAAGCAAAGCATTAAAATTCTTTTGAGAAATCATAAATTATTTCACACTATTCTCAAAATCAGAGGGAATCTTATTAAAATTACCATAAGAATTATTGTAGGAATTTCCATAATTATTAGAGGGATTACTAGGGAAGGGTCTAGCATTGAAATTTCCTCTATAAGCATTGTTTCCAAAACTATTCCTACCAACAAAATTCACATCCATAGATTCATTATTATTCTCAATCAAAGTAGACAAAGGCATATAATTGGGATCAAGAGGAGTATTTTTAGTAGCAAATAATTTCATAAGTTCATCCATCTTTCCACTCAAAATATTGATTTCTTCTATAGCATGCACTTTTTTAATAGAAGATCTTTCGGTGTGCCATTGAGAATAATTAGCCATAATATTATCAAGAAGTTTTGTAGCATCTCCTAACATGATTTCCATAAACGTGCCTCCTGCGGCCGAATCTAAGAGATTTCTAGATGCAAAGTTCAAACCGGCATAAAAAATTTGTATGATCATCCATAAATTCAAACCATGAGTAGGGCAATTGCGAAGCATCAATTTCATTCTTTCCCAAGATTGGGCAACATGCTCATGATCAAGTTGTTTAAAATTCATAATATCGTTCCTAAGAGTGATGATCTTAGCGGGAGGAAAATACTTAGAGATAAAAGCATCTTTGCACTTGTTCCAAGAATCAGTACTATTTTTAGGCAAGGACGAAAACCAAACTTTAGCACGATCTCTAAGTGAAAATGGGAATAACTTTAATTTGACAGTATTGTTATCCCTATCTTTCTTCTTTTGCATATCACACAAACCAACAAAGTTGTTTAGATGAGTAGCGACATCTTCACTAGGAAGGCCGGCGAATTGATCTTTCATAACAAGATTCAGCAAAGCGGTATTGATTTCACAGGACTCAGCAACATTAAGAGGAGCAATCGGAGTACTAAGGAAATCGTTATTATTGGTATTCGAGAAATCACACAATTTGGTATTATCTTGCGCCATGGCAACAAGTAATCCAACACACAAGCAAACAGAAAAAGGCAAGCGAAAGAGAGAAAGGAGGAGATTGGGAAAGAGAGGGCAAATAAAACGGCAAGGGTGAAGTGGGGGAGAGGACAACGAGAGGCAAATGGAAAATAATGTAAATGCGAGGGAGATGGGTTTGTGATGGGTACTTGGTATGTCTTGACTTGAGCGAAGACCTCCCCGACAACGGCGCCAGAAATCCTTCTTGCTACGTCTTGAGCTTGCGTTGGTTTTCCTTGAAGAGGAAAGGGTTATGCAGCAATAGTAGCATAAGTATTTCCCTTAGTTTTTGAGAACCAAGGTATCAATCCAGTAGGAGGCTCCTCAAAAGTCCCACGCACCTACACAAACAAACAAAGAACTCGCAACCAACGCAATAAAGGGGTTGTCAATCCCTTCACGGCCACTTGCGAAAGTGAGATATAATAAAGATAGTATGATAAGATAAATATATTTTTGGTATTTTATAATATAGATGCGAAAAGTAAAGATGCAAATAAAAGTAGATTGGAAGCAAATATGATAAAAGATAGACCCGGGGGCCATAGGTTTCACTAGTGGCTTCTCTCAAGATAGCATAAGTATTACGGTGGGTGAACAAATTACTATCAAGCAATTGATAGAAAAGCGAATAATTATGAGATTATCTAGGCATGATAATGTATATAGGCATCACGTCCGCAACAAGTAGACCGACTCCTGCCTGCATCTACTACTATTACTCCACACATCGACCGACTCCTGCCTGCATCTAGAGTATTAAGTTCATAAGAACAGAGTAATTCCTTAAGCAAGATGACATGATGTAGAGGGATAAACTCAAGCAATATGATATAAACCCCATCTTTTTATCCTTGATGGAAACAATACAATACATGCCTTGCAACCCTTTCTGTCACTAGGTAAGGACACCGCAAGATTGAACCCAAAGCTAAGCACTTCTCCCATGGCAAGAAAGATCAATCTAGTAGGCCAAACCAAACTGATAATTCAAAGAGACTTGCAAAGATAACTCAATCATACATAAAAGAATTTGAGAAGATTCAAATATTATTCATAGATAAACTTGATCATAAACCCACAATTCATCGGATCTCGACAAACACACCGCAAAAAGAGTTTACATCGAATAGATCTCCACAAGAGAGGGGGGAACATTGTATTGAGATCCAAAAAGAGAGAAGAAGCCATCTAGCTAATAACTATGGACCCGTAGGTCTGTGGTAAACTACTCACAACTCATCGGAGGGGCAAGGATGTTGATGTAGAGGCCCTCCATGGTCGATTCCCCCTCCGGTAGAACGCCGGCGAAGGCTCCAAGATGGGATCTCGAGGATACAGAAGGTTACGACGGTGGAAATTGTATTTTGGTGGCTCCCTGGATGTTTTCGGGGTACGTAGGCTTATATAGGAGCAAGAAGTACGTCGGTGGCCGCCCGAGGGGCCCACAAGACAGGGGGCATGCCCTATAGGGGGGCGCCCTCCTATATCGTGGCTGCCTCGGCTGCTTCTTGACTTGCACTCCAAGTCCTCTGGATCACGTTCGTTCCAAAAATCACGCTCCCGAAGGTTTCATTCCGTTTGGAATCCGTTTGATATTCCTTTTCTTCGAAATACTGAAATAGGCAAAAAATAGCAATACGGGCTGGGCCTCCGGTTAGTAGGTTAGTCCCAAAAATGATATAAATGTGTAAAATAAAGCCCATAAACATCCAAAAGGGGTAATATAATAGCATGGAACAATCAAAAATTATAGATACGTTGGAGACGTATCAATGAGCACCAATTCTTCCAATGACTTCAATTGGCTTGAGATCTTTGTAATTTGGCATCATTTGGATCAAAGTGCACACGGTATCATATTTTCCATCCAAGGCTCTTAGGATCTTCTTGATGGTGAATTTTTCGGTCATCTCTTCACTTCCTAAGCCGGCAATCTCATTTTTTATGAGACCAAGCCTAGAGTACATTTCAGTGATACCTTCACCATCCTTCATTTTGAACTTGTCAAGTTGACTTTGAAGCACATCCAACTTGGATTCCTTGACGGAGTTGGTACCTTCGTGCATATCAATCAAAGTATCCCAAAATTCCTTGCATTCTCAAGACGGCTAATTTTGTTGAATTCTTCGGGGCACAATCCATTGAAGAGGATATCGCAAGCTTGAGCATTGTATTGCAACATCTTCAATTCTTCCACGGTAGCTTCACGATTCAGTTCTCTCCCATCGAAGAATTCACCTTGCAAACCAATACACACAATAGCCCAAACGACAGGGTTATGTCCAAGAATATGCATTTTCATCTTATGTTTCCAACTAGCAAAATTAGTACCATTAAAGTAAGGACCTCTACAGTGGCAATTTCCATCGCTAGATGCCATACTCCCATAGGTTGTGAAACCAAGGCTATGATGACCAAAGCTATGGAAATCAAGGCAACTGGAGACCAAAGCTCTGATAGCACTTGTAGGATCGAAAGTATGTCTAGAGGGGGGTGATTAGACTACTTGACCAAATAAAAACCTAGCCTTTTCCCAATTTTAATTCTTGGCGGATTTTAGTAACTTAGCACTAGTCAAGCAATCAACCTACACATGCAATTCTAATAGTATAGCAGCGAAATGTAAATAATTGCATATGAAGGTAAAGGGGAGGAGTTTGGAGGGAGCAAACGCAATGTTGACATGGAGATTTTTGGTGTAGTTCCGATAGGTGGTGCTATCATACATCCACGTTGATGGAGACTTCAACCCACAAAGGGTAAATTTGTGCGAGTCGACGGAGGGCTCCACCCACTAAGGGTCAACGAAGAAGCAACCTTGTTTATCCCACCATGGCCATCGCACACGAATGACTTGCCTCACTTGGGTAGATCTTCACGAAGTAGGCGATCTCCTTGCCCTTACAAACTCCTTGGTTCAACTCCACAATCTTGATGGAGGCTCCCAAGTGACACCTAACCAATCTAGGAGACACCACTCTCCAAAAGGTAATAGATAGTGTGTTGATGATGAACTCCTTGCTCTTGTGCTTCAAATGATAGTCTCCCCAACACTCAACTCTCTCTCACAGATTTGGCTATGGTGGAAAGATGATTTCAGTGGAAAGCAACTTGGGGAAGGCTAGATATCAAGATTCTTGTGGTTGGAATGGAATGTCTTGATCTCAACACATGAGTAGGTGGTTCTCTCTCAGAAAATGAGTAGTGGAAGTGTAGGCACGTTCTAATAGCTCTCTCCATGAATGAAGAATGGGTGGAGGGGTATATATGTAGCCTCCACACAAAATCTAACTGTTACAAATAGATTCCCAAACTCGGTGAGACCAAATGGTGAAACTCGGTCAAACAGATTCAGTTCAAAATGTGAATGTTAGGCTTTTCGGTGGGATCGATATGATCAACTCGGTGGGACCGATGTGCTATGGTTAGGGCATAACGTAATCTCGGTGAGACCGACCACATGAACTCGGTGGGACCGATTTCAGTAATGGGCACACAGGGAGTTGGTCAGACAAACTCAGTGGGACCGATTCGCTCATTTTGGTGGGACCCAAACTTATGAAGAGGAAACAGGGAGTTTGCATTGCGAACTCGGTTTGACCGATCACTCATTTGGGTGAGACCGAAACATTACGAAGGGAAACAAAGAGTTTGCAATCCCATCTCGATGAGATCGAGATCCCTATGGGTGAAACCGAACTGATTAGGGTTTGTGGCATGGCTATGCCAAATGAACTCAGTGGCGCCGGATAGATCAAATCGGTGGGGCCGAGTTTGACTTTTAGGTTTAGGAAATGTGTGTAAATGAGAAAGTGGTTGAGGGTTTTTGAGCATTTCACTAAGCATTTTGAGCAAGCAAGCCATTAAGCAACACATCATCCCCTTTTAATAGTATTGGATTTCCTATGGACTCAATGTGATCTTTGATCACTAAAAAGAAGATGTGGAGTCTTGAGCTTGTTGCCAATATGTGTCCTTAGCATTTTGAGGGGTCCACATCTCTAGTCCATGCCATGCCAATCATTGAAATTTCTGAAATGATCATCTTGAAAGAGCATTAGTTCAATGAGCTATATGTTGTTAAGAATTACCAAAACCACCCAGGGATTAGTTGCACTTTCAGGTGTTGATGTACCAAGCATATGACATAAATGGCTACACATTCTACATTGAGGAACATGGTGAGAAGACCTCATATCAGAACAACTCCGCTCAAATGGAATTCATGACTATAGATGAAGCTGATAAACGGGTATACTATGGAACCATCAAAGAGATATTGGAGTTTAACTATGTGAAAGTTAAGGTGACATTATTCAGGTGCACATGTATCCCTCTTAGTCAGGTAAAGGTTGATGATTACAGGAAGACCTATGTTAACAAGACAACGATGGCATATCATGCAGACCCATTCATTCTCGCCGGCGATGTTACCCAGGTTTTCTATGTGGAAGACCCCTTGCATAAGAACTGCCATGTAGTGATGCATGGGAAGAGGAGGGTACTGGGCATCGAGGATGTTGCCGATGAGGACTAGTACGATGAATTTGCTGAGTTGCCAGCCAAGGGATCACGCACCATTCAAATAGAGAAGCGTAAAATCACCAAAAAACCTAAGTTCATTCAGGGTCAACGTAATGATCCCAGTTCCCCCATGTACATGGGAATTAAGTTGTAAGACTAGTTTTTATGCCTACCCTGCAACTTAATTTGTTCAATTTAGAACTATCGCATGTACTGTATTTGTGAGTTATGCCCGATCTTCTGTTGATGTAAGAACCTTTAATATGCTGACCTTGATATGTTGTCAGCTCAAGCAATGAAATTGAACTGTTTAATATTATTATTATACCATAGAGGTAGCACACTCAATTAATCTCACTCCAGTATGTATGAACAGAAGATATGCATTCTGGTTTGTGAATAGCACACTGTTCATTCATGAAAGCCGTGTGCCGACGAAACCGCGCGTGTGATCCGAGTCATGCGTTCTGATTGGCCAGAACCCAAACCCCACGGATCGTGCGTCTGCACCGTTGGATGCTCCCAGATCGAACGACAATCCTTATCCCTCTCAACAACACATGCAGTTGCGAGTGTGATTTTATTTATATGCACAAAATGCATGTTAAATTCAAAAATGTCTTAAATATAGCAAACGATACCTGAAATGCACCAAAAAATCAAACATGTGGTATAATGGTGATTGCGCACCATGGAAATTTTTATGAGGCCAAACGATGAAGTCACCGGCCATTGGAGTTTGAATTGACACGTCTCCTTTTGGAAACCATGATCCTTCTTATGAGATGCTCCGGTTTCCAAGGAGCGACCATCAATACTTGTGCCAAACTTTACCAATTTTTTCCACGGGGTTGTGAGAGCACACCATGGGCGCACATCAATTTTGATGATGTCCAGACTCCATCTAAATTTCCTGTAATTAAAATACCAACTAGGCCTACGATGGTGGCCGCACCTCGCGGCCGAAATGTTTGAAACTTCTCCCCACTTCTCAGACAATGGATGCAAACTCGCAAAATGACACACAAATGATTTGTACACCTTCTTTGCTAACTAACACCGACATGTAGTTGTAGTTGGTTTTGATTTTATATGCAGTAAATGAAAGGTAAATGCAAAAACATGACTTAAATATAGCAGATGAGACCTGAAATGGGCTAGAAAATCAAACCTAGGGTATACCCATGATTGTTTACCGTGAATTGTTTTTCGAGGCAGAACGATCAAGTCACTGACGATTGGAGTTCGAAGTGTCGCGTCTCCTTTTGGAAACTATGATCCTTCTTGTGAGATGCTCCGGTTTGGAAGGTGCGAGCATCAAAACTTGTGCCAAACTTTACCAAAAAATTTCCATGGGATCGTGAGAGCACGCCACAGTGACACACCGATTTTCGTTATTTCCAGACTCTATATGCATTTCCTGTAATTAAAATACCAACAAGGCCTACGCCTCTCACCGCACTCTGCGGCCGAACTGTTTGAATTTTTTCCCGTTTCTTGGGCAATGATTGAAAAATCGCAATGAGACACACAAATGATCTTGCTAACACCCACGTGTAGTCGATCTAGGAGCATACAATGGTGCAGGCATATGATTTGTGGGGTTTGGGTTCTGGCCAATCAAAACACATGACTTACATCACACGCATTAGGGGGTGGCATTGGCCACGGTTTGGTAGGCACACAGCTTTCATGATTGAACCGTGTGTTATTTGAAAATATTGACATGAATCAACAAAATGACTCATGTCGGTGTACAAAAGAATGGGTGCTTCTGTACCCCTTACTTGTGCACGGACGGTCGCAGCCACCCTTGCAGCAAGGCTTGGCGAGGCAGAGGAAGGCAGCAGGAGGCAAGACAAGAACAAAGAACATCAAGGCAAGTGCTCAGAGTAGCAAGCAGCAAGAGGCAAGCAGGACCGCACCCGGCAACAAGCCTTGCCAAGGCGACCTGCAAGGGCCCGGCAAGCCCCTTGCCGGGGCAACTCATGAAGGGACCAGCAGGGCCACCACCCTTGGGGTTGAGAGCTCTAACACCATCGACAATGTTCAAGATCAAGATTTGAAGAGCACATGCCTGGTAGCATGCGGCTCCCCACGAAGATCGACGGCCCACGAGTCCACGTGGGATCAAATGATGAAGACCCCCGGCAAGACCCTTGCCGGGGACGATTCCAAGGCCCCCGGCAAGCCTTGCCGGGGATGATCGCTGGGCCGTGACCAGGCCCGCGCTCGGCAGGGTTTCGCCACCTCACCACCACTCCCACGCGGTGATAAGCATGCCAATGAAGCAGACGCCTGCGTGGCTGCATGCAGATCTTCGTGGAAGCCTACCGCTTTGCCAACACAGCAGCTGGTTGGCCAGCATGGCGTTGCATGCCTCATCAGCCCAGACACGTTGCAAGGCGAGGGGAAGCGGCGAAGGACGGGATGGCCTCTGTTGTCATCCCCAATAAAGCGAGAGGACACATGGGCATTGCATTAAATGCGCTTGTCCTACATTGGTCGAGCGATAAGCTCATATCACTGTAGTTTGTCACCTCTTGTGTGCCACTGTGGCAACCCCTTTGTGTATAAAAGGAGGCCCCATATAACCAGATAAAGCAGGACTAGGGTATTACGCATCTTTGCGGCCCGAACCTGGATAAAAACCCTCTGTGTCCTAATGGATCGACCTGCTCTTCGTTCAACTAACCCCCATCGAACATAGAAGGGATCCTTGTCACCCCATAGGTGATCGGTTTCCCCGACATCTTTGGCGCGCCAGGTAGGGAGAAGTAGTTGTGAGAATCTGGTCCGTTGGTTAGGACAGCGGCGCCTTCGTCACCATGGCTCTGAAGGACCAGGCGAGCGGCGGCGGCTACGGCCGCCACTGCAATATCCGCGGTAATAAAAAGCTAAGTTATCTCAAACTTGAGCAATTCTTCCTCTTTATGAGATTATCCCCCTCGATGGTTTTGGTCCTTGTATGGAGAACCTGCACGCGGAAGGAACCCTGCCGCGATTGGCAATGCCCCTGTTCTGTTTTGAGTCCGCTCAATAGTTCGGGTGCTGTGCTATGCTAAGAACGGTGGGGTGCCTTGCCATAATCGACAGCGCCCCTGTTCTGCCTCGAGTCCGCTCGACAGTCCAGGTGCTGCGCCAAGAGCGGCAGGGTAGCCCGCAGGCGTCGACACCCTCTGTAGGTTGCTAAGGATCCATCCTTCTAGCGCCTACTGCAAGGGGTGCACGTGCCGATAGGCCTGTACAACTAAGCGTAGGGTGCAAAAAATACAAGGATGGACTAGAACGGGAAGTTAATATGCAGCTACTTCAGAGTACGGCAAAATCTATATTACATCAAAAGTTGCCGTGATTCTAACTTAAGATAATCTGTCTTGGGTACAGACTCGTAGCAACTACAAGGGACGAAGCAGTTAATCCCAACGCTGGCCCTCCAGCCTCGCGACTCCGCTGACGTAGCTGATGATGGGCTCGATGCGCTCCTCGAGCGCATGACGGTCGATGTCCTCCGGCAAGTTGTCGAGCGCCCGAGCAAAGTCGATGTTGGGGTTCCAGTGTGCCACCTTGGTGAGCACCTTGATCAAGGCGCCTGGCAAAGTTGCCGGGACTCCTCGGCCAGGTAGGCCGCCCTGGTGGACTGGAGCAGCTTCAAGGCGGCAAGAACACGCTCGAGAACTTAGACAGCCTGGCGCTCTCGGCCACTCTTGCCTCGTGGGAGAACCTGAAGTTTGGCATGCCCATGGCAGTCAGTTGCATGGTAATCTGCTCCGCGACATCCATAAGGTGGCTGGTCCAGAGTTTTGTGCTCTCCACGAGTTTATTGTGGGAAGTGGCAGCAGTCTGCAACAGCAGTTGCTCGCTCATGAGGTCCTTGGCTAGGGTCTGCTCACGAGCTTGGGATTCTGAGAGCATCTTCCCCTGGCTGTCCAACTTCAGCTTCAGATCATCAATGGACTCATTGGCCATGGAGAGTAGCTTGGTTTTGTCAGATATGGTGGTCTACATCTCCGCTAGGTCATAGAGAGCCTTCTCTCTATCGTCCTTGAGCATGGAGATCTCCTTGGTAAGCTCAACCAGGCTCGCCTCCAGCTTCTCCACCTTGCCGGCCAGCTCATCCCTGGTGGCCTCAACCGCTTCAGCACGGTCGATGCCTCTTTCAGCTTGCCGGCATGGTCGAGGTCCAGAGCATCGAGCGCCTCCTGGTGCTTCTGCGACAGGGCTTGAGTCCGCTGCGGACGAGCCGCTCGATCTCCTCGTCCTTGGTGTGAAGCGTGGCGGCAAGCACCGCTTCGTGAGCGACCAAGTCCTCCTCCTGGACATCGAGTGAGATGTGGCGTTGCGTCTACCGGACTCGTCCTGAGCAGCCTTGGCCTTTGCCACCTCCTGCACCTTGTCAAAATCAGCCTGCTTGAAGAGGAGGTCCCGTTTGCACTCGCTCAGCTGTACTTGGGAGGCCCTCAGATCCTCCCATGCCTCGTCAGACCAGGTTTTCATCTGAGCGACGCGCTCCTGGAAGTCCACCTCGGCCTTGTCCATGACCGCCATTCTGGAGTCTGCCTTCTCTTTGCAAGCCCAGTGGAGAGCCTGGAGCTTGTGGAAATTGGCACCTATGGCTTGAAGGAGTTGGTCCTCCTTGGAGATGCCGCCGCTGACGCTCGGCTCATCAACAACCTGGAGCCCGGTGGTGGTGAGGATTTCCTCGTCAAAGACCTCCCCCTCGACTGGTGTTCTGGTGCCTGCCTCTCCTGGAATGTTGACGAAGAGGTCGTTGCCAATCTTCAAGTACCTGCTCGAGGCAGGGGTTGAGGAGGAGGAGAGCTGGTCATTGACCACCTCCTCCCTGGCAGGATCCTTGGCGGCCTCGCTAGTGGTGGCCTTGCTGGCCTCCCCGGCAGGCCCCATGGTGGCCTCCTCGGCAGCAGCCTTGCCGGCCTCTCCGACAGGCTCCTCAGCCACCTTCTCCCTGGCAAGCCCCGTGGCGGCCTCTTCAGTGGGTCCCTTGGTGGCCTCCTCAGCAGCAATGATGGTGGCCTCGGCCTCGGCGTCCTTGGCAGTCTCCATGATCACCTCATCGACGTCCGCCCAATCCGCCAAGGGAGAATCTGAGGCCAAGGGAAGGAAAGAGGCAAAATTGAAATCAGAAAAGTCCAAAATAGAGAGAAGGGAAGAAGTCAAAATAGCGGATAGCAAGGAGCAGAAGGCACCTACTTACCTATAGCAGGTGGGAAGGGTGCATCCCCCTCCCCGGCGATGTCTGTTGCCAGGACGGGGTCATCGGCACCTGTGCCCACCTCCGCCTCCTTTGAGCGCAAGGGCTCGTCAGTGGGTGCCCTTGCCGGGGACGCCCCTCTGGTCGGCATGGATGATGGGGGCGGCGTGTCAGGGGCGGCCCTTAGGGGCTCCTCCTGTTCATGTTCCCTTCCCGCAGTTCCGACAAGATCACCAATAAGGAGACATGCTCCAACACCCGCCAACAAGAGATAGGTGACAAACTCACGTTGGGGGCTGCGCTAGGGGCTAGACTCCGGACTGGTGAAGATCACCCCTGGAGCACAAGAGGTGCCTACCGGGGGCTCAGTACTCGTCGAGACCCTGGCCCTTTTCACCCTCTGGGCCAGCGTCTCCGCATCACTGCAAACAATGAAATCAGGTCAAGGTCAAGTGATTCAACTAAGGAATCAGGGAATGGATGGATGGAGCAGAGTGCATACTTGTCCTCCTCTTCTTCTGCCCTCCTCTTCTTCCTCTGGATAAATGACCCAAGGTTGTATTTGGCCGCAGGGATGGAGCCTGTCGAGGAAGGAGATGGAGTCCTTACGCGCCCAGCCGCAGGAGAAGCGGCGGTGCATCTGCTCAAGGAGGAGGAAGCAGCACCGCTCCTGATTGAAGAGGAGGCAGCAGCTGCGGCCTTCTTCAGTGCTGAGGCCCTCTTCGCTGCTGCGTCGCCTCCAACGCCTCCGTAGCTGCGCGCCTCGTCTAGTGCATGGGCTTTGCCTGAGCCCCTTGCCGCTGCGTGGCCATGCCAAGACGCGCTTCTTCTTCGGGGCCGAGGGCTCGTCCGCCCCGGACGCCTCCCCGGTCGGCTCTTCGGCTGCCTCCGCGGCAAGGGGAGCCCTGGCACCATCGCCACTGGTCTCTCCGGCAGGATCCACCCACTTGAGGAATTTTTGTTCCTCTTCAGCGTCCTCGGCCTTGTCCTCCACGGCGCCGCAGCTGCTGGCCTCCGCAGCAAGGTCCGCCTTCTTCCCCATGGCGGCAATATACGCCAGCTCTTGGTTGGTGGTGGGGTGGATGAGTTCTGGCTTGTCACGGACATGGCCCTCCGACAAGTTGTCGAAGAACTGCTGCACATTCCCCGCCTTTGGCTCGGCCTAGGTAGGATCTAGGCCATGAGCATTGAAGGCAGGCATCGTGGCAATAATCTCGGTTTGGCGAGAGTTACTGCTCATCGAGTGCAATCCTGCCGGCAACCTGAATGGGTGGCCTTTCTTGCCGGCCTTTGCGGCCTTGCCGGTCCACTCGGCATTGCCGTCCTCATCCACCTTGAGCTGGAAGAGCCTCTGGCAGACGGATGCATGCTGCATCACAGTGAAGTTATGCTTTAAGCCGGGGCGGAGCCTCATGATGTCCGCTGCGTTTCTAAAATCCTAGGTCGGCCTCCCTTTCTGGTGCAAGGGAGCAATGCAGCGACAGATGAAATCAGCCCCAACCATCTCCAGCGTGAGGCCGGCAGAAACAAGGTGGAGGATCCTGGTGGTGGTGACTGTGAGCTTCACGCCATTGGGGTCAGAGTCGCTCCAGTCGTAGCCGCGGACCGGCGGGCTCTGACGGACCTCGCTGAAGTGTTATGGCTCTTTCTCCACAATCCAGCACCACCGCTCCGCCATTCGTCCCACCGCTCCTTTTGGAAGCCCTCTGGATATGCACCCTTGCACATCGGCCTCGGGATCCAAGCGACGGAGCCAGAGATGGCGTCCCCTTGTTGAATTCGGAGGAAGAAAGAGTGGCGGAAAAGCATCATGATGGGGTAGAGTCCGGAGAAGCCCTCACAGAGATGGGCGAAAAGGGCCATGCACGCCACCGCATTCGCATAAAGTCCAGGAGATGGAAGCCGTAGGTATGCATGATGTCGTTGAAGAAATCTGAGAAAGGGGGGCAAAGGACACAAGAGAAATAGTCGACAAAGAAGGGGTAAACATTCGGGTCGGCCTTAGCGAAGGGGGCAGGGATGACCTTGGTAGTAGGATGCCCCGTCGTCTCCTTCCCCCACAAGCACAGGAACTAGTCCTTGAGCGTGAGCACATCAATCGTCAGAGGGAAGAGGGTGTGCTCCTTCCGCATCTTCACGAGCTCACTCTCCGGCAACTCCTTCTCCGCGGCGGCCTTGGCCGCTTTCTTTCCCTTTCTAGCCTTAGGTGCCATGGCGGCTATGGAGGGGCAAGGGATTGAGAGACAATGGAGGCGCAGCAGCAGCGAGCGGAGGTGCAAAGCTTTGGTTCAGATTTGGGGCGAAAAGGGGAATGGCAGTTCCGAGATTGGGAGAAGCAGAGGAGGTAAATGAGTAGTGCTCCTACGGTTTTTCCTTTTTATGGGGAAGACGCGAGCCATCTCTTTACCATTTACTATGGGATGACGCATGCGTGCCACGCCCATCCTGTGCACAACCCCCATGTCACGCACTTGACGCGGGTTGTGGGGAATCGCAATTGCCAGAAAGATCATGGCGGTTCACCTCTGCCATGCCCGCCCGCACACTGCTTTGGGCCTGGCCCAACTACGCCTTGTGCTTATGTGTGGCCCAGGCCTGGGGGCTCCTGTCGGTGTACAAAAGAATGGGTGCTTCTGTACCCCTTACTTGTGCACGGACGGTCGTAGCCACCCTTACAGCAAGGCTTGGCGAGGCAGAGGAAGACAGCAAGAGGCAAGACAAGAACAAAGAACATCAAGGCAAGTGCTCAGAGTAGCAAGCAGCAAGAGGCAAGCAGGACCGCGCCCGGCAACAAGCCTTGCCGAGGCAACCTGCGAGGGCCCCGGCAAGCCCCTTGCTGGGGCAGCTCACTAAGGGACCAGCAGGGCCACCACCCTTGGGGTTGAGAGCTCTGACACCATTGACAATGTTCAAGATCAAGATTTGAAGAGCACATTCCTGGTAGCATGCGTCTCCCTGCGAAGATCGACGGCCCACAAGTCCATGTGGGATCAAATGATGAAGACCCTTGGAAAGAACCTTGCCGGCGACGATTCCAAGGGCCCCGACAAGCCTTGCCGGGGATGATCGCTGGGCCGCGACCAGGCCCGCGCCCGGTAGGGTTCCGCCACCTCACCACCACTCCAACGCGGCGATAAGCATGCCAACAAAGCAGACGCCTGTGTGATGGCATGCAAATCTTCGTGGAAGCCTACCACTTTACCAACACAGCAGCTGGTTGGCCAGCATGGCGTTGCATGCCTCATCGGCCCAAATGCGTGGCAAGGCGAGGGGAAGCAGCGAAGGACGGGATGGCCTTTGTTGCCATCCCCAATAAAGCAAGAGGACACGTGGGCAACGCATTAAATGCGCTTGTCCTATGTTGATCAAGCTATAAGCTCATATCATTGTAGTTTGCAACCTCCTGTGTGCCACTATGGCAACCCCTTTGTGTATAAAAGGAGGCCCAAGGCACACAGAGAGAGGATTCAGACTTTTGGACAAGGCACGCATCATAGCTAGTTCAAAAGCTCAAGAACACACATATAACCAGATAAAGCAGGACTAGGGTATTATGCAGCTTTGCGGCTTGAACCTAGATAAAAACCCTCTGTGTCCTAATGGCTCGACCTGCTCTTCGTGCAACTAATCCCTCGCCGAACGTAGAAGGGATCCTTGTGACCCCATAGGTGATTGGTTTCCCCGACAACTCAAATATAGCAAAAGAGATCTCAAATACACCAGAAAATTGAACCTTAGGATACAATGGTGATTTCTTACTGTGAAGAAAAACTCGAGGCAAAATGATGAACTCATGTTTTCATTCAAACAAAACTATGTTGTTAGTTCATGTAAATATTTTCAAATAGCACACGGTTCAGTCATGAAAGTTGTGTGCCTACCAAACCATGGCTGATGCCACCCCCCTGCTGCGCATGATCTGGGTCATGTGTTCTAATTGGCCAGAACCCAAACCCCACAGATCGTACGTTTGCACCATTCGATGCTCCCAGATCGAACGGCAATCCTCTTCCCTTTCATCAGCACATGCAGTTCCAGCTAGGATTTGATTTTATATGCCAAAATGCACGGTAAATGCCAAATGTGGCTTAAAAATATAGCACACGAGACCTGAAATGCGCCAGCAATTCAAACCTGTTGTATAATGGTGATTGCTTGCCGTGGAAAAAAATTAGAGGCGAAACAATGAACTCACTTCTTCATTTCAAACGAAATTATGTTGTTTGTGCACATGAGCGCTTAGAGGCAACCGTTTGCATAGGCCTTTCCATGCGGTGACCGGGGATCTTTTTTCACCCTTTTCACCTAGGCCGCCAACACCCGCGCACTGCCCGCCCGTGTTTCACTCAATAGTCCACCCAATCTCCATCGCCAGCTCTCCCTCCCTTAGATCCATAGCAGAACCCTCTTCGGTGCCGGCGTGCTCAACCCGACCATGTGCCCGCTCTTCGGCGTCAACCCTACCTCCACTGTCGTTCCCAACACGCGGCTGCCCGCGCCTCATCGTCTTTGTTTTCTCGCCAGCCACCCTCGAGCATATTGATCCTGTAACCCTTGCCTCTCCTGTGGTCCTGCTGGGTTTGCACAAGAAACATGTTAGTTACTACTCTCCATCACGGTGAGGCATATTTCCTTGCAATTCCTCTTCCTATTTCATTCGGTATGTTCCCAAATTGGCTATAAAATAATGGAGAGCATATATATGTTCATTATCTACCATCCTAACTAGTACATATAAGTTGTATTTGTTCCAATAAGTTATTGTCGATTTACAGATCGTGGGCGCCCGAGTCACACAAACTTAACAAAGTAGCCGTACTTTTTCTAAATTATTGCATGACATGTTTACACAGCTTGATACCAAGTTGTTAGCTTTATGCTTATCCTCCTTTGCTAGGCTTCGCATTTGTTATCTGTAGATGCCGAGTAGTAGCGACAACACTCAGGCTTCAAGCGATGTATCTTCATCTGAGTCTGACAACCCTAGGTCTCCAGCAGATGGTGAGGGATCTGGAACGGGATAGAGCTGCAGCAATTACCCTTCTGGCCAGGACAAGGAGGAACGCTCCAAGGAAGCCCACACGCCAGCCTAAAGGTGTATATGAAGTAACCAACATCAATTTAAAGTCTTGGGCTCCAACTAAACTAGATAAAACACGCACGAGGTTCGGGAGTGTGTGTGGATTTGTTGGCAGGGCAAGGCTCAACATTAAGCTGCAGGGGGGGTCGGAAGGCTGACACAGAAGCACGTCAAAGGATAGTCCGGGAGATCATGGATCACTTCAACATTCCAGAGCAGTGGAGAATGGCAGGTGGAACACGCTGCACGGAAGAAGGCTATGGATGCTTGGAGAAACTGGAAGCACGTGTTGTACAAGAAGTACTTGAGTGAAGGCAAGGACCCAATCCCCGCATACCCCAAATTACAAAGGCAGACTAGGAAAAGTTCAAAAGGATCAGGGCAACTACAGAGTTTGCTGAGAAGAGTGCCAAGCATGGAACTTCATAAGAGGACCACACACCCCCACCGTATGGGTGTGGTAGGATACTACGGCATGAAACCGATATGGGACTAGGTGGACAAAGAAGCAGTACACACAGGTGGGAAACCGGGCTTAATTGAAATAAGGGGCGAACACGCTAGAGACTACTTGCAGGCACGTGCAAGGAGGCGTGATGACAAAACTTATTACTTTGAAACTCACATGACGAAAAACTGTATCGTGCGATGTTAAAGGCTTCCGAGATCCCTTGAAGGTTCTACAGGAACTCAGGGCCATGTGACATTTTGTCCGATGCTCTGGAAACAAGAGAGCCCCCTGGTTGTGCAAGGGGTATAGGTGTTAATGTCCCGCATAAGAGGGATTTCACACTCAGCAAAGAAGAGAGGCTCAGCATAAAAATGCGAAGAGTGAAATGAAGCAGGATGAATTGTATGAAAGGTTGAGGAAGGACATGTATCCGACTATTCGAAAGGAAATTGAGGAGTCAATGATGATGCAAAAGACTCTAACACTGACAAATAGCTAGCAGATGTGAGGGGAGGTGGGCATGGAGGATGCTGATTATTGTGCGACAACACCACACAAGAGTAGTTGTGCATCAGCTGACCCAGCGACAGTGAGATTGCAGCTGCTCATGATGATGCTATATCTGATCTATCTAGAATGAAAGACAGACTGAAGGGTGTGCCTGCACATTATGAAGGTACATTAAAATGTGCAACAGCCTGGGTTTGCCCACCCATCTTGGAAGAGGGCCTCTTCTTGGACAATGTGCCATTGAAGTCGGGCTGTGTGAAATGCTACATGACTGAAGTAAAGCCTGGATGCAATGAATTTGCCCTAAAGAATGTCCTAGGGCACTTTGATGAGCATAGGACCTTGGGAGAAACACTGTTACATCACATCCAGTGGCCATGAAAGGAAATAGACTTCATGGATGAGATCCCCAAAGCCCCGCCAAGAGCAACCAATGTCGCCCCTCAACCAGTGACGCTCTCGTTGACACATCAGCTCTCACATGCTTCCCCCAAGGAACCTAATACTCGTAATCTGACGGCTGATGCATCAACATGTGGTCAGCCCGCCCGACTTTGTGTCGTACATTCCATGGCATCGTCCGCCCCAGAGAAGCCAGTGGCAAGGCCTACAACTGCTAAAGACGCACCACCGGTTTAGATGTCGGTCGCTGAAGCAGCGGGAGGAGACCCAGCTGCACCACATGCTTAGCAGACCAACCTGGTGGAACGGAGAGCTAAGCAGTCTGATGCTTTGGAACCGCCTGCTAAGCAGTCTGTAGGTCCAGAACTGACTACTCATCAGTCAATCGATCCGCAGTCGCGTGATCAGCATACCAATGCGTCAGCACTGCCCGCTCAGCAAACCAATGCGTTGGCATGGCCTCCTCAGCACACCAACAAGTTGGCACCACTTGCGTAGAAATCCACATAGCTTCAATGCATGGTCAACAGTTCAATGCCTTTGCTCCTACAGCCCAGCAGTCTGTCATAGCAGCACCGCCAGCTTAGCAGTTCGGCATAGCTAAACCGTCTGCTAAGCAGTCCATCGAAGCTTTATCGTCTGCTCAGCAGTCTGCCTTTCAGCCATCCAGACCTTGTACTAGAAGTGCTTCAAGTACCAAGAAGGAAGCGGGCAAAAAGGTTTCACCCATGAGGAAGTGCGCCCAAAGAGCGAAGAGGAATGAGAACAAGTCCCTCTTAATTAAAGCACTCACCACCCAGAACTAAATTAATAGCAAGTTGTTCGAATCGGAGAGTAATATTATTTACGATGGCATGAATGATGCAGAAATAGATTTGGTGCTTGATAAAAATAAAGTAGACATACTTGAAGCACACAATTACGTCCACGGCGAGCCATTTCTTGTTGGCGAATACTTTGATGAGTGCAGCTCTAGTTGCCACGAGTTAAACATAAATATTGCATGGATCAAATGTTAGCAGGTCATCATGTTCTGCTAGTCTGCTACAACAGAGATCATTTCCGACATGATCTTGGTTCCATTAGTGTGAATTTTGAGGACTTACATCTCTTCTTCAACTTCAACAAGCTCGATGCCACTCTTATTAGATGGCTGATTTTGTAAGTACTTAACAAACTCTGATCAACTTCTCCATACAATGTTGTAAATGTTAAACAACTATCTGCATTTTATTCCTCTCAGGGAATTGAACACGCAGAGAAGAAAAAGGGAGAGTGTGTATTTCATAGATCATGTATTAGCAAATGGCACAACATTACATGGTAAGGATGAACGGGAGTGGGCCATTAACACGGTCGCCCGTATCTTTGGAAACACGTCCCATGCAAAATCATTTCTCCGGCCATATCATGAACGATAAGTCAAATAAACAACCATGCATCCACTGATTGTCTTTCAGATTTTGACATAATTCGTAAGTTCATGGCTTTCTTAATATGTAGCAATTACTGGATTTTGGTATTTATTGCTCCAAACAAGAACATAGTTTACTACATGGATTCTCTCAGAGAGTTAATAAACGCTCAGGATCTGATGCATCTTCAACAGTTCATGGATAGGTATTGAATTCTATGATGTGAAATTAATTTGCATTCATATTTGGTTAAATAATTGATGTTGTGAGAATTCATCTTCATTTGCAGTGTGTTCGCATTGTGGAAAACTAAACCAGGGAACCTGTTCAAGAGGGAACTACCTCTACAGCACGAGATCGTTTCTTCGGTAACACACCAAAATTTATTATTTTCGGAAAATGTATCCAATAGTCTACAAATACATTTTCCTACGCTAGTCAAATGTTCAAGCTTCTAAATAAACCTCTTTCTATTTATGTTCAAAGAAAAAATCTAACACCGGTTAGGTTGTTCCTAACAGGACAACTACATGACTAATTCTGTACAAAAAAATTGAGTGTCCTCAGCAACAAGCAGGGACCAACCTTTGTGGATAATATGTTTGCACACACATGATCTCCATCTGCAAATCTACTGATAGTTGTGAAGATGCTCGCGAATTAGTACCAGTAAGTCTATCTTAATTAATATCTTCTACTCCACTCATATGACACATTTTGATCTTAAAAATACTGCATCTCATCTTAGAACCGAGGAGCCCTGAACCGCTCCCCGCTGGTGAATTGTTGATGGTTCGGAGATTTATCAACGACTTCTTCCTGAATCACTACATCAATCCCACTGGTGATAATGAAGATTTCAGCATGCCTTCTCTTGAAACATTGAGTAAGAGTTAGCCGCTAAAAATATACGCATGGATCCATTGTTTTCCATCTGATGAGGTCTTCGTATTTCGTACACTATGATTAATTATGCAATGCATATATATGTCGACAAATCATTGGAATTTAGCTACCATTCGTTCAATCGCAATTGTTGCGAAATCTGATGAATGTTCTTCCTGTGGACACTATTTGTTCAATTGCATATTGTGGCACATTTGCTTTTTGCATGCTAATTCAAATGGGATATTTTTGCTTTAACCTGGCAATTTCTCCGCACACGGTTCAACTAAATGAGTGTGTGCGATCCACAGTGAAAAGCATACGTCAATCATAGCGTAACCGTCGGTGATACACGTCAGATCGCAGACGATTTGCAGCACTACTACTTGTGCGTAGGGGTTCCGGGACCGTGTATGATACCACATTATCGCACACTAGAGCTTAGAGTAAATCGTGCCTAATGTAAAATACAATCCCAGTCATAAATTTTTTAGGAAACGTGTGGGATCCTAAACGAAAAGCACACGTCACTCTTGTCGCAATCGTCGATGATACACAACAAATCACAAACGGCCTGCAACACTTGTATGACTGCAAAGGGGCTCTTGAACCGTTTGTGTAGAACATTATCGCGCATGGTAATTGTTCGAAAACATGTGCGATGCAGTCATGCATGGCAGACGAGTTCCGCAGAAAACTCGCGTGTGATGGGGCACATATTGCACACAGTTCATACGTTGGCCCGTGCGCCTTAGATACTGTTTCCCAAACGGTTCATTACGACACACTGTTTGATTTCACTGCATCATTAGAAACGTTTAATCACCGATCCCAATTTGGTGTGTGTTGCATTGCATACGATTCCATTTGGCAAGGCGCATGCATCATGGCTCCCTATCCCCGACGGTTTTCAGGTTGTGTGGGAGGGACCACTGTATCGCACTCACTCACTTGGTGACGGTTTAAAATGCCATCGCGGAAAGGGGTTAAAACCCATTTGTATATATAGCAGCTCATTGTACCAGTGGTTGGAGCATGATTTATTATTGAGTGTCTACCTTATGAGTGGCGGTCGGGGACGAGCGATGGTCTTTTCCTACCAATCTATCCCCTTAGGGATATGCGTAGTAGTACTTTTCTTCAAGTGCTAATAAACTTTTACAATAGGTATGTGAGTTCTTTATGACTAATGTGACTCCATTTTTTTGAAATGGTCTAATGTGAGTCCATGGATTATACACAGTCTCACCTTTACGTCATTTGCTAGCCTCTTCGGTACCGTGCATTACCCTTTCTCACCTCGAGAGTCGGTGCAAACTTCATTGGTGCATCCAAACCCCGTGATATGATACACTCTATCACATATAAGCCTCCTTATATCTTCCTCAAAATAGCCACCATACCTACCTATCATGGCATTTCCATAGCCATTCCGAGATATATTGCGATGCAACTTCCACCATTTTGTTATTATGACATGCACCTTCATTGTCATATTTCTTTGCATGATCATATAACTGACATAGTATTTGTGGCTCAACCACCGTTTATCATAATCATACATGTTACGATAACAGCATTGCACATCCTGGTACACTGCCATATGCATTCATATAGAGTCATATTGTTCTAATATCGAGTTGCAATATTGCGTTGTAAGTAAATAAAAGTGTGATGCATTATTAGAGAATCGTCTCGGTGAGGAAAGGATGATGGAAACTATGATTCTCCCACAAGTTGGGATGAGGAACCGGACGGAAAATAAATAAAAGAGAGAGAGAGAGAGAGAGAGAGAAAGAAAGGCCAAAAATAGCCCAACAAAAAAATGAAATGGGGGAAAAAGAGAGAATGGGCAATTTTACTATTCTTTTCCACACTCGTGCTTCAGAGTAGCACCACGTTTTTCATATAGAGAGTCTCCTATGTTGTCACTTTCATATACTAGTGGGGATTTTTCATTATGGAACTTGACTTGTGTATTCCGATGATGGGCTTCTTCAAATGCCCGAATCTCCGTGAGCAAGCAAGTTGGATGCACACCCGCTTACTTTTTAGTTGAGCTTTCATACACTTATAGCTCTTACTGCATCTATTGCATGGCAGTCCCTACTCCTCGCATTGACATCAATTGATGGGTATCTCCATACCCCGTTGATTAGCCGCGTCGATGTGAGACTATCTTCCTTTTTTTGACTTCCCCTTATTGATCTCTATCACCACATTCTATTCCACCCATAGTGCTATGTCCATGGCTCATGCTCATGTATTGCATGGGGTTGAAACAGCTAAAGCGCGTTAAAAAGCATGAACTAATTGCTCAACTTGTCATCGAGGTAGTTCATGATTAATACTTTGTGTTAGGAAGACCAGGCATGAAAAGATTATATGATTTTGTAGGGATAGTGTTCTTTGGCATTTTATTTGGAAAGGCATTATTGTTTGTTGGTATGCCTGAATATTGATGTCTTTATATCAAATTATAAACTATTGCTTTGAATCACTTGGATCTAAATATTCATATCGTAAAAGAGATGATATGATAGACATGTTAGGTAGCACTCAAAAGTTCTGTTTTTATCATTTACCTACTCGAGGACGAGCATCAATTAAGCTTGGGGATGTTGACACGTCTCCAATGCATCTATAGTTTTTTTATTGTTCCATGCTATTATATTATCAATCTTGGATATTTTATATGACCTTTTGTGCTATTTTGTCAAACATTTTTTGGGACTAACCTATTAACCTTGTGCCTAGTGCTAGTTGTTGTTTCTGCTTCTTTTTGGTTTTTCCAAAAAAATCAGTACGAAACGGAGTCCAAACGCTACGAAACTTTTTGACGATTTTTTTTCTGGACAAGAGAGACCCTAGAAGCTTCGGGAGGAGACCAGACAGCAATCGAGGAGACAACAAGGCAATGGGGTCTGCCCAGGGGCCGCCCTGCTACCTTGTGGGCCCCACGAGGCTCCGCCTAACCTAATTTCACCTCTATAAATTCTCTAATATTGGGAAACCAACAGAGAGCCACCTAAAACCCTTTTTGCATCGCTGCAAGTTTTCGTTCTTACGTGATCCCGTCTGGAGGCCTTTTCTGGTACTCTGCCGAGGGGGAATTGATCACGGAGGGCTTCTACATCATCCTTGCTGCCTTCCGATGATGCGTGAGTAGTTCACCACAGACCTACGGGTCCATAGCTAGTATCTAGATGGATTCTTCTCTCTCTTTGATCTTCAATACAATGTTCTCCTCGATGTTCTTGGAGTTCTATCTGATGTAATCTTCTTTTGCGGTGTGTTTGTTGGGATCCGATGAATTGTGTTTCTGGTCTGAATATCCATGAAAGTAATTGAGTCTTTTTTGGACTTTATTATGCATGATTGTTATAGCTTTGTATTTCTCTCTGATCTATTCATTTGGTTTGGCCAACTAGATTGATTTATCTTCAAGGGATAATTGATTTATGCCCCTAGTTGGGTCACACTCGGCAGGTTTACCCCTAGTTTCCGAAAACACTTGTTCCTGCCCAAACCACTTTGCTCCTCTTATGCTTTTGCCCTTTGACCGTTTGACCATCACTTTGAAAACTTCATAAAAAATTCATACTAACTCAGAAAAAATGAAATAAGATATCAAAATGTTTAGAAAAGCATCCCCTATATGTGCATGTCATTTGCATTCATGAAAAAAGTGTTGGCCAGTCCCCATCTCAGTTTTAGCTCATATGATCTTAGCATGAACAGTAAAATCTAAAAAATTCTAAAATTTATAAGAAAAATTGGTGGCAAACTTTGACCAATGTTTTGAGTGCTTGCCAAGTTTCATAAGGTAATGACATTTGTGGAAGTCATGGCATTTTTTTGCCATGACTTCCACAAATGTCATTACCTTATGAAACTTGGCAAGCACTCAAAACATTGGTCAAAGTTTGCCACAATTTTTTTTAGATTTCACTATTCATGCTAAGATCATATGAGATGAAACTGAGATGGGGACTGGCCAGCACTTTTTTCATGAATGCAAATGATATGCACATATAGGTGATGCTTTTCTGAACATTTTGATATCTTATTTAAATTTTTTTGAGTTAGTATGAATTTTTATGAAGTTTTCAAAGTGATGGTCAAACGGTCAAAGGGCAAAAGCATAAGAGGAGCAAAGTGGTTTGGGCAGGAACAAGTGTTTTCGGAAACTAGGGGTAAACACTACAAAAAAAATACACTTCCGTGATGATACGTGTTTGTCACAGTAGGTCACGTTTTTTGTCATGCATGTACATCCATGACAAATTTATGACAGAATCAAGATAGTCATACCTGTGCTGTGTAGAAGTGTTCCATGACATTACCAAAATTATCATCACGGAAGTGTCCACTTCCATGACGATAAATCGCGCGTCACAGAAGTGCTTTCGTCAAGGGTGACCGACACGTGGCATCCACCGTAACGGAACGCCGTTAAGCTATCGGGTCGGGTTTTGAATCCGATAACCCGTTAACAGCCCCGACCAATGGGGATTTTCCACGTGTAAAATCGTCATTAGCTGGAGGAAACACGTGTCGGCTCATTGTTGGGACAGATGTCATCCACTCATTGGACAGAAGGCGCCTATGATACGTCGACACGTGGCCCGGCCCAACAGAGGCCCATTCCTGTGAAAAGGCCGGCCCGTTTGACTTGGTCAAAAGGTGACGGGCCGGCCCATGGAAAGCCTGTTAATGGCCTGTTCGCATATAGCCAATTTACAGCCCGCTAACCCAAGGCCTGTTACGCCCTACCCGAATTAGGCCCAGTAGCGTCATCTAGGCCATCCAATATGATTCCAGCCCGTTTTCACTTCTGGCCCATGTATGGCCCATGACGTCTTTCGGCCCATATGAGGCCCTATGTAACTCTTGGCCTATTAACGGTCCGTGGTGAAACTGGCCCGCAATGAACAGTGTATCACTTTAGACCCATTAATGGCCCGTGGTGAAATTGGCCCGTAATGAACAGTGTATCACTTTATACCCATTAATGGCCCGTTATTCAGTTGGGCCGTTTCCAGCCATGTTATCTTTCAGCCTTCTCAGAGCCCATTTATTCTTGGGCTCATTTCGAGCATTCATTTACTTACGGCCCGTTACTGTAATTTTCTGCTTGTGGGCCAAATTTAGCCCGTGGTTATAGTCGGCCCATTTGTGGTCCGTTAATACATTGGGCCGTTTTCATAGCATCATCAAATACAGCCTATTAATGATGGCCCGTTATGGTCGGACCATGAACGGGCGATTCCAACTCTAGCCCGTTTACGGCCATAATGCGGCCTGTTATTGGCCCATGTTTAGCCAATCGATCATACGGCCCGTATAAGGCCCATTGATGATAGGGCCCATAGAAGGCCCATTGTTTCTATGACCCGTAGAAGGCCCAATGTTTCTACGGCCCGTAGAAGGCCTACTGTTTCTACGGCCCGTAGAAGGCCCGCTGTTTCTACGGCCCGTAGGAGGCCCAGTGTCACTACAGTAAATATTAGCCCATGGTTATTGTGGCCTAGTTTTAAAAAATAGGTTATTGCAGCCACTAGCAAACTGCGGAAAAAGAACTACACTGACTACAAGCAAACAAATAAACAAGACAACAAGGAAATAAATAAGCAAGCAACTTATGCTAGGCTATCACGGCTATTACACATATTACATCCACTGGGCATCAAAGTTCACCACCAGTGCAAATATAGGGAACACAGCAACATATAAACGCCGCAGCAAAACAAGTCCAGAACTGAAACCACTTCAGAAGAGTTCAAGAAACAATATCCTGGGTACCCATAATGCTAGCAAGATGCTTGGCAAGCTTATTAACTTTCTCTTGTTTGGCGCTTAAATCCTCCAGCGCTTGCTGTTGCACAAGAAAGTACGCATCTGAATTCTGCAGGGACTTCCTCAGTCCTTCGGCTTCTTGCCGCAGCACAGATGACTGATGCCTTTCAGCTTGTAGCTGAGACTGAAGAAGCCGAAGTGATTCAGGCAGCGAGTTCGAAGAGCTTGTGCCAGCGGTACTGGCCAGTAACTCGAACACTACATCAACGCAGGACTGTGGGGTTTTCTCACTGTCTACAAGATCGTTTTTATCACCTTTCTTGGAGACCAACAGGGTTGTCTCACTATCTTGAACCTTATCTGCATTACTTTCTCTACCATTGCATAGTGGGGTGCTCTTCTCCAATATTCTGTTTGCATACTACAAGAGAAACAAGCAGACACATCACAGGTTTAGCTTGTAGTGTACCAAACTCATTTTGGTAAACCGTTCAGTAGTAAGGTGGACAGGATAACAGCATGAAACAAACATATATCTATGTACTATGGTCACTGTATTGTCCATATCATTCTAGTTTATGTTCCCTAATCAAGATAGAGACACAGTTCAACTCATATATTTTTAAGACACAGCAGCATAGACAGAATATAAGTGTGAGAAACTACACAACATTGGCAACACTTGTAATGTGCATCACATGAGAACATAACTGTTTATACAACTTAAACTGAAATCAACATAGAGCAAGAAGTTAGAACAGCAATCCAGTTAAAGAAATAGGTTTAAAACATACCTGTTGCGCCATTGGAGTTTCAATTGGATCCTCCAAATTCGAAAGTAGTTGGTATGAGTAAATACAGTGATGCAACAGCAAAGGAGTATGGACCATAGCTACGGAATCTGACCTGAGAACAGTTGCTCTTCTGCTTTAAACGTGGAGTTTGGGTTAGCTGTGGTGGTCTTCGTGCTTTGGGCACTGCAGTAGCTTTACAAACTGCTCATGTGGGGGTACTCTGTGGTGGACATGGTGCTTTGTCAACTATAAGTGGGTTACTATCCGCTGGGGTTGCGGTTAGATGGGTTATAGCTGGTTCTCTGCCCAATGGTGTAAGTGTGCAATCTGGAAGAGTCCCGATTATGTGTGGTGGGGCTAGTTTGTGGGCCAGTACAACCATGGTTCTATCTGCATCGACGGGTAGCACTGTCTTTTGTGAAGAACAGGTTTTTGCTCCCTTAGATACTGCCGTCACCCCCTCCAATTCAAATGGCTGATAAACAAGAAAAGAAATTGAACGTACAGACATTGTATGATAGACAGATGTGGCAATTCACATATATGTTGTATAACCAAACAGGACAGCATGACACAATTTCACATATATGATGCCTAACTAAACAGGATAGCATGACACAGTTTCAGATATATGATGGATAACTTAACAGGATATAATGGCATAATTCAACATATTATGAGTACCTAAACAGGATGACATGACAAAACTATATGATGTCTTTCTAAAATAGGTTGGGATGAAATAATTCACATACATGTTGTCTAAGTATACAGGATGGCATGATATAATTGACATAATTGATTCATATACTAATTAGCTGACACTCGCATGTATGATCTCTAAACTAAGCAGACAGAATTCAATATTGTGCATATGATGTCTAAACTAAGCAATGCAAGACACCATATGCATCATATGAGAAATATAAACATTGCAACTTAGAGCATACACCTCAGGTGGGATATAGGACTGGTCATCTGTCTCTGAATCCTCCTCTAAGGAGCTCCCTGTAACCATTGAGATATATGCTTCAACAGGTACCATTGCCTGCTCTGAAGACCTTGTTTTCACTCCAGATTTTTCCATAACCGGCTCAAATGGCTGATACACATGAAGAGTAGTTTAATATACACAGATTGTCGACAAATGGAATACGTAATGAAAAAAAAGATGGCATGAGATAATTCACATATATGATGCCTGGCTCCATAGCGGTGCATAATTCACATATATGATAACTGGCTGAAAAACATGGCATTGCATAATTCACATATCTGATATAGAAAGCAAACAGGAGGCATTCACACAAAGCATGTCTAATCTAAGCAGATGGCATGGCAATGCAAGACACCATATGCATGATATG
>NC_041383.1:390276274-390280953 GCF_002162155.2 Triticum dicoccoides | reverse complement strand
CATGAGATAATTCACATATATGATGCCTGGCTCCATGGCGGTGCATAATTCACATATATGATAACTGGCTGAAAAACATGGCATTGCATAATTCACATATCTGATATAGAAAGCAAACAGGAGGCATTCACACAAAGCATGTCTAATCTAAGCAGATGGCATGGCAATGCAAGACACCATATGCATGATATGAGCAATATAACCCAGCCAAGTTAGAGCATGCACCTCGGGGGGGGGGGGAATACGACTGGTCATCTCTCTCTGAATCCTCCTCTGAGGAGCTATCTGTAACCAGCAAGAAATCTGCATCGACAGGTAGCACTGACTGCTCTGAAGACCTTGTTTTCACTCAAGATTTTCCCATGACCGACTCAAATGGCTGATGCACAGGAAGAGTAGATGAATGTATAAACATTGCTGACAAATGGAACACATTATGGAAAAAAATATGGCACGATACAATTCACATATACGATGACAGGCTAAACAGGATGGCATTGCATGATTCATGTATATGATGCCTGGCTAAAGAAGATGGCATTGCATAATTCCCATATACTCCCTCCGTTCCTAAATATTTGTCTTTTTAGAGATTTCAAAGGACTACCACATACGGATGTATATAGACCTATTTTAGAGTGTAGATTCACTCATTTTGTTCCGTATGTAGTCACTTGTTGAAATCTCTAAAAAGATAAATATTTAGGAATGGTGGGAGTATGATATAGAAACCAAGCAGGTGGCATTAACACAAAGCAAATCTAAACTAAGCTGATGACATATAAGATGTATAATGTAAGCAATGCAGGGCGCCATATGCATGATATGACCAAAATCAGCATGCCAGGTTAGAGCAAACACCTCAGGTGGTAAACAGGCATGGTCGGCTCCTTCTGAATCTCCATCTGAACAGTTATCTTCCTCTGGAATACAATCTAGAAATGCATGAGAGGGGGGGGGCACTTCGCCCACCATGGAGCAGCGTCTGCATGACATTATATTCGCACGCAACGGTCTTCTCTTTTTCTCTACATGTTCAGTATGATTGTGTACAATATCTGACATGCATAATAAAAATAGTTAGATTTTGTAAGGCCTAAGGGGTGCATGCAAAAATCAAGACTGATGGTAGCAAATGAGTGGATGGATCCAAAACTAATAATAGCAGGTAGATTATAGCTTCAGTTTAAAAAGATAGACAATGGATCATCTATTGTTTGTTGCCCACCCAACATGAACCACATAGAAGACCCTAGATGAACCAGATAGTAGACAAATACTATTCGTTGCTAGCTCGATATGAGACCCATGGGCAATTCAAAACTCAAGATTGAATGATAAAGTAGCAGGTAATAATAATCGATGTATAACGTAAGCAAACACGAAAGACTGCGACCTCTCTTCCGGAACTGTCTAGTCCTCAGGTTCATATGCTCAGTCGATGATGGTAATGCAGTTGGCGTGGCTGCCGGCAACGGGGAAGATGATATGAGGCGGCGAAAGAAAGTCTGCAGGGGGGATCTCTGCTGCAGTGAATGCTTCTGTCGATGGTGCACCTCAGGTGGGGTGGATGACGGCACGGCAGGAGGAGGACATAACACACAGAGTTTTCTTTGACGCCAATCTGAAAATGAAGTAAATCTGTAAGGGCTCCTTAGAATTGGAGGATTCTATAAACGCAGGGACAGGAAAAACACAGGAATAGGATAGGAATGCACGTGCAAAACAGAGCATTTGGAAACATAGGATTTCGGTCAACCCGGGTGTTTGGCTCACATGAATTGGAAGAACAGAGGAATGGAGAAACAAAGTGATGCAACGAGTGTAAAACCTCTTTGGTATAGCCTTGTGGACCTCAGCATCATTGGGTTGGACATGGAGGATGGTGATGATGCTGGTGTGACTGTCGGAGGCGGGGAAGAAGATCCGAGGCCTCTGGAAATGGCACCGAGGGTACTGCTCCGCTGTGATGGACGGTTCCGTCGTTGGAGCAGCTCCGCTAAGGTGTACGGCGACGAGGCTAAAGCATGACAAGACAGACAACTTTAATCTGAAGTGGGACCCTAATATCATCTGCAATAGATGATGTAAAATACATCACCATAAAGTGCTAGATGTAAAATGGATCAGCCGCGCCACGGCCGCTCTGACAGATGTTGTAAGTACTGTTCACTCTGAACTTAACTGAAGAAAATGAACTTCACAGTCGAAACTGAATTTTACTGTCGAAACTGATTGAACTAGTAACAGAGCATTGCAATAGATGTTTAGGGCGTTCGAGCACTAGTAGCAGAGAAGCAGTGATCTAAATCAGCAGACGCTCGAGCAGGGAACACACTAGCGGAGAGCAAGTCATGCAGTAGCACCGCGAGCGAGTGCTAAAGTAGCAACTCCTGTAGCTGCCGGAGGTCGTGCAACAGCAGCAGCAGCGCAAGAGAGAGCAAGAGCAGAGCAGTAGCACGAACGAAAGCAGGAGCAGTGCAGTAGCGCGACCGATAGCAAGAACAGAGCCGCAGCGCGAGCGAGAGCCGGAGCAGCTGCAGCTAGTGCCATTGTGGAAGTCGCCGCCGAGGAAGCAACAACATGGGGGAGAGACGCCATGGATGATGTGGCCAGCGATGGCGCCGTCGATGGAGACGCCATGTCTGCTCGGTATCGAGCACCGGCAGCCCCGTGAGATCAAATAAAAGATAAAATGCAGCGGTGAGTGCAGAACCTCGTTGGTGGCATCGAGTTGGCCTCCGCTTCATCGGAGGAATTGGTGAGGGTGTTGTGGTTCTGGTGGGGCAGGTCAAGATGGCGATGTGGGGATTGAGGTGGCGCGATAGACGAGGCGAACATCGGGGCAGCTCCTTAGAGGTGGAGGACGGGGCGGCTGATCTGGCGGGACGACAAGATCGATAACGGATCCTCATCCAGTGCGGTGGATGAGGGACGGCGAGCTGTTGCGGTGGATGGCATAGTCGGGGAAGAGTCTCCGGCTGGGCGGCGGTCGGGAGGCCGACGGAGGAGCGTGGGGTTTCACGGGTTTTGGCGGCCTCGATGTACGAATGGGGGGAGGGGGAGCCAAGCTTAGGATGCGCTTGTCCGAAATGTAGGATAAGTTACCAGCGTACCCCCACCGGTTTTGACACCGTGACGTGGAGCTTCATTTCCGGCTGAGGGGTAGAAGGGGGATTTCGCATGTGTGGGTTGCGGGAGCGATTTCGGATGAGGAGGGAGTTCTCGCGCGTGTCCAAATTTCGGGATAACAAGGCGCGGTGCGGGTTGAAGAAGCAGGAGTTTCAAAGTAGGTGAGACAAAAGATACTCGAGCTTGAAAATTTCGGGATAACAAGGTGCGGATTCCTTGTTCGGCAGAACAAACTTAACATGTAAAAAAAATCATACAAGACACAAGAGAGTCATGTCCCCTTTTACTATATTGCTATAGATGCCATTGAAAAACTACAAGAAAAATGTAAAACAAAATCGGGAGAACATGATTACCCTGCACAGTACCAAATCGATTCGCACTTCCCTCAACAACAACAAAAAACAAATCAATTCCCACGAAAGAAAGAGTAATGTCCCTTTTTATATGATTACGAATGCCATGATCTCGAATTTCAATTTTTGAATCCACGTTATGTTGAATTCGAATATATCATTAGGTGACCTTGCGGTTTATAATTGATGTAGTCATACATTTTGATCTTCCATCATATATGAACATTTTACTCCACCATGTGAACATATATATTGTCGTCTACCATATGGACTAAATTTGAATCAATTTTCCTTATTTGAATACGATTGTTGTCAAGTTATACAATAATTTAAATATTATCTTGATAACAAAAAGACATGCATATAGCAGTAATCATATTTCACTATGAACTACATGTACCATACGCTCTCCAATTCAAATATCTGTATCCATTTTATGTTGAATTCAAATCATAGTACATTATTGGTCTAGGTAGCGAGATGTTCGGGATAATCTAAACCCTGTTTTCATACGTATAATTTTTGGCTGAATTGGGACAAGTTTTGGTATAAGCCTCTTGCAAAACCGGAGATTCTCTCAACAAGCCTCGTGGTTCCGAGAGGGAACGTGTCACCTTTGTGTGCAAAATGATATACGCTGCCTCCCCCCTGATTTTATTTACAGAGGCAACATAGAACTATATGAGTGCCCTGTTAAATTTTGGAATTATTTCGGGTTCATTTGGCCTTTTTATACATTAATTGAGTTTCTGGACTTTTAATGTGCATAATCTAAATATGAATTGCATGGACATGCTCCGGTGCACCAAAGTGGGTTGAAAAATCACATGTGTGTCCTTGGTTGAATTTCTAGGTCCCATGGAAGAAATGGGAATGAAATTCAAACATCTGAGCGTCATGACTCTGCCGAGAACATCGAGAAACTTAGATTTTAAATTCATGTAATGAAACTTGGCATGGTGTCATGTCATGGCACTAACATGTTGTGGTAAAAAATTGGTCCGATTTGGAAGCTCGTGGTTCTAAGAGGGAACATGCCACCCCCCACCCCCCACCCTTGAGTTTCTTAACAAAGGCAACATAGAACTACATTAGTGCCATGTTAAATTTCGGAATTATTCCGGGTTCGTTTGTCATTTTTTATACATTAATTGAGTTTCTGGTCATTTAATGTGCATAAGTCAAATTTGA
>NC_041383.1:390237580-390275837 GCF_002162155.2 Triticum dicoccoides | reverse complement strand
TGTTAAATTTTGGAATTATTCCGGGTTCGTTTGTCATTTTTTATACATTAATTGAGTTTCTGGTCATTTAATGTGCATAAGTCAAATTTGAACTACAAGCACATGCTCTCGTGCACCAAAGTTGGTTGAAAAATCACATTTGTGTCCTCGGGTGAATTTCTAGGTCCCATGCAAGAAATGAGAATAAAATTAAAACATCTGGGCATCGTGGCTCGGCCCAGAACATTGAGAAACTTGGTTTTAAAATTCTTGTAAATCCAAAACACATCTGAAAATCATGAAACTTGGTATGGATGTCAAGTCATGGTACTACCATGTTGTGGTAAAAAAATGGACGAATAGGAACAGATTTTGGTATAAGCTTCTTGCAAACCGAAGCTTCTCTCAAGAAGGCTCGTGGTTCTGAGAGGGACGTGTCACCTTTGAGTGCGAAACTATATACGTTGTCCCCCTTGAGTTTATTTACAAAGGCAACATAGAACTACATGAGTGCCCTGTTAAATTTTGGAATTATTTCAGCTTCGTTTGGCCTTATTTACACATTAATTGAGTTTTTGGTCATTTAATGTGCATAATTCAAATTTGAACTACAAGCACGTGCTCCTGTGCACCAAAGTTGGTTGAAAATCACATTTGTGTCCTCGGGTGAATTTCTACTCCCATGCAAAAAATGAGAATAAGATTCAAACATCTCGGCATCGTGGCTCGGTCAAGAACATTGAGAAACTTGGTTTTAAAATCATGAAACTTGGCATGGTGTCATGTCATGGTAGTACCATGCCGTGGTAAAAAAATTGGCCGAATAGGAACAAATTTTGGTATAAGCTTCTTGCCAATCGGAGCTTCTCTCAAGAAGGCTCGTGGTTCTGGGAGGGAACGTGTCACATTTGTGTGCATAATTCAAATTTGAAATACAAGCACATGTTCCAGTGCACCAAAGTTGGTTGAAAAATCACATGTGTGTCCTCGGGTAAATTTCTAGGTTCCATGCAAGAAATGGGAATGAAATTCAAAATTCTGGGCGTCGTGGCTGGGTTGGAAACATTGAGAAACTTAGTTTTTTAATTCCTGTAAATCCAAAACACGCATGAAAATAATGAAACTTGGCTTGGTGCCATGACATGGCACCAACATGCTGTGGTAAATTTGCAGTCCGATTTACGAAGGCGCACACATTAAAAATCAACAAAGTCATTTTGGA
Source organism: Triticum dicoccoides (assembly GCF_002162155.2). NCBI lineage: Eukaryota > Viridiplantae > Streptophyta > Magnoliopsida > Poales > Poaceae > Triticum > Triticum dicoccoides. The sequence continues at coordinate 390,274,636 of NC_041383.1, read as the reverse complement.
ACAAGTGTTGTCACGTTACAATCGGAAACACAAGTATTATTGAAACCGTGGGCGTTCTACTTACTAGTACCATTTACGTGCCGCCACGCGTCCCCATTTTTTATTAGCTAGGAGGCGTCTTGCAGGGTAGCTATTTGAGTACGAGAGGCGTGCGATCAGACCCCTGCGCGTGCTTATTGGGAGGAGAGCCCTTTGACCTCCATCTGCCGTCCACCTCTCTCCCAAGGTCTCCATTAATGGCGCCCGACCCTCTATTTAATGGTGTGGCTATGTCTCACTCGACTGAGATTTAAGAGAGAAAAAAGAAAATCTGACAGCACGGATCTTGATGTAAGATCCGACGGACCTATATAGCATCTACTGCGACTTATAGCAAGACTGATGAATATATAAGGACGATTTTTTTATCAAAGAAGGGCTTGCCCCTTCCGATTTTCATTACTGAAAACCACCACAATTCACAAGAAATTCAGCACAACTCCAGCCTACCACGAAAGACTAAAAGTACCAGATTGAAATCACAACATCCCAAGAGGCCAACAAAGGCCAAACATCCGTGCTAGAACCCAACATTTCACAACCGACGACACAATTGACACCCTAACCCGATTATTACATCAAAAGAAACCAGGAAACTGAAGGAAGCCTAGTAACAACTAGAAGAACAGCAACGCCAGGGTCGCCACAGCAAGAGTTTTCTTCATTCCAACCTCGCAACATTGATCTTCCACAGAAAGATAAGGATGATTAATTGTCTTACATAATTAGAAAGATAATTAAAAAGCCACATGCGGCTATGCCCGAAATACACAAGGGCAAAAGAAGAAGGAAGACAAGGATCTGGCTCGTTGATCTCTACTTTCTTGATGCGTTGTTGCAGGCCGCGGGAACTAGTCTCCGCGGCGAGCGGCGATGAGCTCTTTCTTGTCCTCAAGACGCTGCTTGAGAACATCCACGGATTCCTCCACCAGCCTTTGGCGCTCGTTGCGGAGCATGTCATTCTCGTCCATAAGTTTCTTGACAATGACGCCGGTCCTCTTCAACAAGGCACTGGTCTCCTCCTGCTGGTCTGCACTTCGGACGATCTTCTCCCTCAGCAGGTCACGCTTGGCCCGGAGCTTCTCATTGCCCTCCCTTAGTTGTCGGATGACGCTGGTAGCCTGTTCAAATGAGGCTTTCACGTCGTCCTGCAACCTCGCCAAGTCGGAGATCTGATCCATCTGGCTATGGACGATCGCATGCATGCGCCCGTAACAGTCGTCGCCTGCTGTTACGCCCTCGATTCAATCGTACACTAATCATACACGCAAATGTGTACGATCAAGATCAAGGACTCACGGGAAGATATCACAACACAACTCTAGACACAAATTAAAATAATACAAGCTTTATATTACAAGCCAGGGGCCTCGAGGGCTCGAATACATCAGCTTGAATACAAACGAGTCAGCGGAAGCAACAATATCTGAGTACAGACATAAGTTAGACAAGTTTGCCTTAAGAAGGCTAGCACAAAAGCAACATCGATCGAAAAGGCAAGGCCTCCTGCCTGGGAGCCTCCTAACTACTCCTGGTCGTCGGCGTCCTACACGTAGTAGTAGGCACCCTCGGGGTAGTAGTAGTCGTCGTCAAATGTGTCATCTGGCTCCTGGACTCCACCATCTGGTTGCAACAACCAGAAAGAAGAAAGAAGGGGAAAAAGGGGTAGCAAAGCAACCGTGAGTACTCATCCAAAGTACTCGCAAGCAAGGATCTACACTACATATGCAACATTATCAAAGAAAGGTTGTATATGTGGACTGGGCTGCAGAAATGCCAGAATAGAGAGAAGGTCTAGTCCTATCGAAGACTAGCATCTTCTGGAAACCACCATCTTGCAGCAAACAAGAGGGAGTAGAGTAGCATAAAGTAAAGTGGTAGTAGTGTTATCAACCTCGGCCAGAGATCCTTTCTCGACTCCCTGTGAGAAAGCAATCCCAGAGCCATACTATCCAGTTATCATCACAATCAAATCCTCATCACCATCCAATTCTCATCACAAGTATCCAGTTCTAGTTGTATCGATCGGGATACAACTCCAAGTGTCCGTTACCGTAGGACATGCTATGCATAGATTAGTTCTTCCCTGCAGGGGTGCACCAACTTACCCACCACGCTCGATTAACTCCGGCCGGACACACTTTCCTGGGTCATGCCCGGCCTCGGCCAAACAATACGTCGCAACCCGACCTAGGCTTAATAGAGAGGCCAGCACGCCGGACTAAACCTATGCCCCCAGGGGGCATGGGCCATCTCCCCGGGAACTCCTGCACGTTGCGAACGCGGCCGGTGAGCAGACCTAGCTACCTCCCTAAAAAGGCAGGAGCTTACCAGTCCAACCCGGCGCGCGCCACTCAGTCGCTGACGTCTATTAAGCTTCAGCTGATGTATACGACGCAGAACGCCCATACTATGCCCACGTGATGGTTAGTGCTATCAGGCCAGAGGCCCCTCGGATCAAATATCCAAATCGTAGTGGATTAGGAACGCGCGGTAACAAGCAGAGACTCACGAAAGATGTGACCCCATTGCCCCGTCTCGAGGACATGCGGCAAGGGCTAAGAATGCCCGGCCACGCCTCATAATTATCTCTCGGGCACCTTCCAGGTCAACCTGACTCCACATCACTCGCAATTATGCTCGCACGGGTACCCCTCAGGGTCGACCCGTCTTTAGTAACATGGTTTAGTGTAAAGTCATAGTAATCATAGTAACTGTGTGTCTAAACATCAAGGGGAAAACCCGAGGAATCACCCCCGGTGAATTCCACTCGACGTAATCATCAAGGTGAACGTAAGAGGAATCACCCCCGAGGTTCACACTTGAGGGGTTGCACGACAGAGTTATCGGAAGTGGTTAAGGCGGAATCACCCTCGATGACCACGACCGAATAGCTACACTACAGGGTTAACATCAGAAGTGCTGTAGAGGTCTCACCCTCGTCACTCGATAGTAACCCAGCAGTGTCGAGCAACTAAGGGGAAAGTGATGTGCGGTGCCGGGGCCTGGTCTTCGATCCCGTTGATCGGGTCTTCAATGATGAAGTAGGGGCAACAAGGACAAGGTGGGGGTCACTGATGGATCACTAACCAACCTATACTAAGCAGTTTAGGATAAGCAGGTAAGGTACAACAGTAGATACAGAAGCAGGCTATGCATCAGAATAGGAGCAAACAATAACAGTAGCAAAATCTAATGCAAGCATGAGAGAATGGAATGGGCGATATCGGGATGATCAAAGGCGGGCTTGCCTGGTTGCTCTGGCAAGGAGGGGTCGTTGTCGACGACGTAGTCGATCACCGGGGCATCAGCGGCCTCGGGGTCTACCGGAGAGAAGAGGGGGAAGAAACAGTAAATACATAGCAAACAGAGGTAACACTAAGCATGACATGACGATGCGTAGCGCTAAGCGTGCTCTAATGCGGTACTACACGTTGCAGACGAAGGGGGGAAACATCCGAGGGTGAATTCCCGACATTAGGTGGATTCCGGATAAAGGAAAAGAGGGGGAAAGTTCCATGTTCAGCATGCTAGGGGCATGTGACAGATGAACGGACCACGTATTCGGATTCGTTGGATTTTTCTGAGCAACTTACATATAGAAAACATTTTCATCCGAGTTACGGTTTATTTTCTATGAATTTTCAAAGATTAAAGCCATTTCTGGAATTATTTAAATTAGCAAAAAAGGAAATATGACATCAGCATGACATAGGTGTGACGTCAGCAGTCAATAGTCTGGTTGACTGGTCAAAGTTGACCAGGGGGTCCCACATGTCATAGAGAGAGTGCTAACAGTGGGTTGTTTTAAAAGAACAGGGGGGTAATTAGAAGTTTGGCCCCACATGTCAGTGGCTAATTAGATTAACTAATTAACTTTAGTTATATAAACATTTTAATTAACCGAATAACTGTGGGGCCCGCATGTCAATGACACTGGGCTGCCCAGTCAGCACGTTGACTGGGTCAACCCAGTCAACGGGGCTCGCGGGGCCCATTGGCAGCGACACAAGGAGGGCCGCATGGCAGACAGGTCAGCAGGCGACGCCGGAGTCGCTCCGGCGACCCTCTCGCGGCGGCTCCTCGCCGGAGTTCGCCGGAAAACGACCTCAGGGGCTCATTTCGGCCGCGGTTTGAACCTACGGCACCGCAGGGCTCGCGCGCATCCGACTGCGGTGGTGGCTTGGCCGGAGCGCGCCTGCAGCGACGGCGGCGAGTACGAGCAGCGACCGCGCTCGGGTGCACGGCGGGGACTTTGCTAGGGGCACGGTGAGGCGAGCCAGAAGGCTTGCCCCGCCTCTGGGAGCGTGCTGAGCATGACGGGGTGGCCGGCTACGAGCTCCGCGAGCCGTGGCTACGGCGGCGAACCCCACGATGGCGACAAGCTCGGGCATGACGGGGGAACCAGCTACGGGTAGCGGTAGAAGCAGGGAAGAGAAGGAAAGGGGGGGTCCGGCGCTCACTTCCATTGCTGGGAAGGCCCGAGGAAGAGTCGAGGTGGCCGGAGATGGCGTCGGTGTGCGGCGGCCCGAGGCGGACGGAGGTTGAAGAAGGCGGTGTGACGGCGCTCTAGCGCCTCCGAGCTCTTACGGATGGCACCAGGGGGCGTAGCGGATGATGGCGAGGAGCTACGTCATGGAGAAGACGCGCGTGGTGGCCGGTGGCCACGAGGGCGACGGCGGCCATGGCGGCCGTGGCGTTTGGATGCGATGGGGAGGGGATCTGGGTGCGAGGGAGAGACGAAGTGGGCGAGGGGAAAGGACTGGCGCGAGTGGGGTGGCAGAGCAAGTGGAAGGGGAGCCCGAGGCATCGCCCTTATCCTCTCCCGGCGAGGTCGGCGAGGTGGTCGGGTGGCGCCGAGGCGCCCGGTCGGTCAAACAGTGGGAGGTGGGAGACGACAGGGGAGGGGTAGTGGGCCACATGGCCTGTTGGGCTTAGCCCGGAGGTTTAGGCCCAGGATGGGGGGGGTCAGGGGCCTTTTCTCTCTCTCTCCCCTTTTCCTTTCTTTTGCTCTTTTCTTTTTACAGAAAAAATGATATGCAATATTTGAGCTGCCAAAAGGAGTTCTGAAAAATGTGGGACTTGGCCAAATAAATACATTACAATATTTGGCACCTGCCACAAAAATTTTGGGAGGAGTTTGAAATGATTTGGATTTTTCACAATTGGAAAAGCATTTAAAAATGCTGATTTGGAACTGCTTTAATTCCCAGGGGAAATTAGCTATCTCAAATGATGTTGAATCATTCATGACATTTAGTCAGTGGATATTTTCAACCCGGCGAACATTTTTGTTTTACTGTTTGGAGGAATATTTTATTTGACTTTATTTTAAAAAATTGAATTTGAATTGGTTTTGAATCAACGTGAGATTAGCAACAGTAACAATGATGACATGGCGCCATTAACAGAGATTACTGTAGCATGACACTGGGGGTGTTACAAATCTCCTCCACTACAAGAAATCTCGTCCCAAGATTTAGGTGGGGAAGTAAAGAGCAACTTTAGAAGAGCTGACACTTATAGGGGTGATTGTCTGGTGAACAATTCAGGGAATGAGGTAGAAATATCTCCCGAGTTGAAACTTAAGAGAACATCGAGAGCAAATATGAAGGTACAATAGGAAGTTTCAAGCGAAAGGATAAACGATTGATACCTGAACAGAGTGTGAGAAAAGGGTTCAGAGCATCGGGAATAGATCATCTCTCGAAAGGTGGCTCGTGACATGATACGAAGCCAAATGCAAGAATATTTCAGAATCAAAGATATACAGGAGAGTCGGGTTCCGATCTGGGACCTGTGGGTTATGGGCCCACCATGTGGGTTAAAAGCAGGAAGGTGCTAACATCTTGAACGGTCATGATAGCAAGGCAGGTCAGAGGATAGCCTGTCAGTTATGTTGGCAACAACGTTTGGTACCAAGGGCGTGGGACGAAGAGAACCATTTTCCTGCTCGTTGAAACGAGGCGGACCAATAGGCAAAGTTCTCGTCCATCGCTGGTTACCGGAATGCCATCAACACTAGTGACAAGGTCTTACTGACAGAGCTTGTACACCGTGGTGTTTACATAAGCAGGGAATTATCTCTGCTCCTCAGACAAGTTTGATTACCAGAAAGGTTAAACAAAACAATGGAAAGGAAAATGTGATTATTATGATAATTAGACCAATGGAAAGGAAAGATGTTTATACCCAAGTATTAGAGTATAACTTTCCCAAGGAAAGGCAGAGCATGATTGGACTCCAAGTATTAAACCGTTTAGATAAAGGGGCAAGGAACTTATGAGGTTTACCCATACAACGTTGTTTGGATAATTGATCAAGAACAGTTAGCGTTGCGCTCCCAATGTTTTTGTTGATGATCGGAGTACCACACACATGCTTCGGGATAGTGTTGACATGGTCATCAGGGAAAGGTCGGACTTCGGATACACAAAGGATCCATCGGAAACAACTTAGAAAATAGGTCATACAATTTCAGCAAGGAAAGATGAGGGTGTGGCCGACGGGCTTAGCAACAACCCATCGACATGTCAAAAAGAATGTATTTTCAAAATTATATGAACAAGGTTGTGTTGGGGAAGGCAAGAATGTTGTCCATGATAACACAAATCATCAAGGGGCAAGGATTGTATTTCTCATCATGAATTTGATTGGTATCCTGGGAGAGCTCAAAAAGTTGATGATGATAACGACACATTTCTCGAGAGATTTCAGGAAGATGTAATCGATTGGCGATGACATCAAGTCAATGGAATGATGAAGTGAAAGGTTATTGGAACCACGAGTACGACACAAACTCTAAAGCAAGCTTGTTGCTCATGGCAAAATCGTATGACGAGGAAGATCGACATAAGCTTAGCTCGTCGTCAAAAATTGTGCTCCGGAAAGGACCTGGTAGCACAGTTAAAATTTAGCATGATAATGATATAACCGATCAAGCTAGGAATGATGTGATGGAGTATCATTCCAATGAGAATTCACAAGTGTTAGTGCAATGACACAATATCCTCGAGATAACAAGGGGCAATACTTGAGGTAGATCAAAAATAGAGGTTAGATAGATGAAATGATTGCAGAAGACAAGTATTTTAACTTGTCCGGGAAATGGAGTTAAGGAGAAACTATGGTCGGAATGTTGGAAATATGCCCTAGAGGCAATAATAAAAGTATTATTATATTTCAATGTTCATGATAAATGTCTTTTATTCATGCTATAACTGTATTATCCGGAAATCGTAATACACGTGTGAATACTTAGACCACAATATGTCCCTGGTGAGCCTCTAGTTGACTAGCTCGTTGTGATCAACAGATAGTCATGGTTTCCTGACTATGGACATTGGATGTCGTTGATAATGGGATCACATCATTAGGAGAATGATGTGATGGACAAGACCCAATCCTAAGCATAGCATAAAAGATCGTGTAGTTCGTTTTGCTAGAGCTTTGCCAATGTCAAGTATCTCTTCCTTCGACCATGAGATCGTGTAACTCCCGGATACCGTAAGAGTGCCTTGGGTGTATCAAACGTCACAACGTAACTGGGTGACTATAAAGGTGCATTACAGGTATCTCCGAAAGTATCTGTTGGGTTGACACGGATCGAGACTGGGATTTGTCACTCCGTATGACGGAGAGGTATCTCTAGGCCCACTCGGTAATGCATCATCATAATGAGCTCAATGTGACCAAGGTGTTGGACACGGGATCATGCATTACGGTACGAGTAAAGTGACTTGCCGGTAACGAGACTGAACAAGGTATTGGGATACCGATGATCGAGTCTCGGGCAAGTAACGTACCGATTGACAAAGGGAATTGTATACAGGGTTTGATCGAATCCTCGACATCGTGGTTCATCCGATGACAACATCGAGGAGCATGTGGGAGCCATCATGGGTATCCAGATCCCGCTGTTGGTTATTGACCTGAGAGCGTCTAGGTCATGTCTGCATGTCTCCCGAACCCGTAGGGTCTACACACTTAAGGTTCGGTGACGCTAGGGTTATTAGGAAGACTAGTATGTGACTACCTAATGTTGTTCGGAGTCCCGGATGGGATCCTGGACGTCACGAGGAGCTCCGTAAGGGTCCGGAGGTAAAGATTTATATATGGGAAGTTGTCAAACGGACACCGGGAAGTTTCGGGGTCATACCGGTATTGTACCGGGGCCACCGGAAGGGTTCCGGGGGTCCACCGGGAGAGGCCACCCCTCCCGGGGGGCCACATGGGCTGCGTGGGGCAGGGAGCCAGCCCCTGGTGGGCTGGGCGCACCCCCTCCCTTGGGCCCTTGCGCCTAGGGTTGAGGGGGGAACCCTAGAGGGGGCGCCCCCTTGGCTTGGGGGGCAAGCCACCCTCTCCCCCTCTCCCCTTGGCCGCCGCACCCCCCTAGATGGATTCTAGGGGGGCGGCCCCCTTCTCCCTTCCCCCTATAAATAGAGGGGTGAGGGGAGGGCAGCAGGACGACCCTCCAAGGCGCAGCCCTCCCCTCCCCAACACCTCTCCTCCTCCGTTGTGTGCTTGGCGAAGCCCTGTCGGAGTACTGCCTCTCCACCATCACCACGCCGTCGTGCTGCCGGTGGAGCTGTCTTCCTCAACCTCTCCTTCCCCCTTGCTGGATCAAGAAGGAGGAGACGTCTCCCGTCCCGTACGTGTGTTGAACGCGGAGGTGTTGTCCGTTCAGCACTTGATCATCGGTGATTCGAATCACGTTCGACTACGACTCCATCATCACCTTGCAAGCTTCCGCACGCGATCTACAAGTGGTATGTAGATGCAAACTCTCTCCCTTGACTTGTTGCTTACATGAACTCATAGATGGATCTTGGTGAAACCGTAGGAAAAATTTTAATTTTCTGCAACGTTCCCCAACAGTGGCATCATGAGCTAGGTCTATGCGTAGTTCTCTTTGCACGAGTAGAACACAATTTTGTTGTGGGCGTGGATTTTGTCATCTTACTTGCCTCTACTAGTCTTTTCTTGCTCAACGGTATTGTGGGATGAAGCGGCCCGGACCAACCTTACACGTACGCTTACGTGAGACCGGTTCCACCGACTGACATGCACTAGTTGCATAAGGTGGCTGGCGGGTGTCTGTCTCTCCCACTTTAGTTGGAGCGGAATCGATGAACAGGGCCCTTATGAAGGGTAAATAGAAGTTGACAAAATCACGTTGTGGTGATTCGTAGGTAAGAAAACGTTCTTGCTAGAACCCAATTGCAACCACGTAAAAGATGCAACAACAATTAGAGGACGTCTAACTTGTTTTTGCAGCGATTGATCATGTGATGTGATATGGCCAGAAGTTGTGATGAATGATGAATTGTGATGTATGAGATCATGTTCTTTGTAATAGGATTCACGACTTGCATGTCGATGAGTATGACAACCGGCAGGAGCCATAGGAGTTGTCTTTATTTTTTGTATGACCTGCGTGTCATTGAAGAACGCCATGTAACTCACTTTACTTTATTGCTAAACGCGTTAGCCATAGAAGTAGAAGTAGTCGTTGGCGTGACAACTTCATGAAGACACGATGATGGAGATCATGATGATGGAGATCATGGTGTCAAGCCGGTGACAAGATGATCATGGAGCCCCGAAGATGAAGATCAATGGAGATATATGATATTGGCCATATCATGTCACAATTATATAATTGCATGTGATGTTTATTATGTTTATGCATCTTGTTTACTTAGGACGACGGTAGTAAATAAGATGATCCCTTACAAAAAAATTCAAGAAGTGTTCTCCCCTAACTGTGCACCGTTGCTACAGTTCGTCGCTTCTAAGCACCACGTGATGATCAGGTGTGATGGATTCTTACGTTCACATACAACGGGTGTAAGACAGTTTTACACAGCGAAAACACTTAGGGTTAACTTGACGAGCCTAGCATGTGCAGACATGGCCTCGGAACACGGAGACCGAAAGGTCGAACACAAGTCGTATGGAAGATACGATCAACATGAGAATGTTCACCGACGATGACTAGTCCGTCTCACGTGATGATCGGACACGGCCTAGTCGACTCGGATCGTGTAACACTTAGATGACTAAAGGGATGTCTAATCTGAGTGGGAGTTCATAATTTGATTAGAACTTAATTATCATGAACTTAGTCTAAAACCTTTGCAAATATGTCTTGTAGATCAAATGGCCAACGCTCATGTCAACATGAACTTCAACGCGTTCCTAGAGAAAACCAAGCTGAAAGATGATGGCAGCAACTATACGGACTGGGTCCGGAACCTGAGGATCATCCTCATAGCTGCCAGGAAACAATATGTCCTAGAAGGACCGCTAGGTGACGCTCCCGTCCCAGAGAACCAAGACATTATGAATGCTTGGCAAACTCGCGCTGATGATTACTCCCTCGTTCAGTGCGGCATGCTTTACAGCTTAGAACCGGGGCTCCAAAAGCGTTTTGAGCATCACGGAGCATATGAGATGTTCGAAGAGCTGAAACTAGTTTTCCAAGCTCATGCCCGGGTCGAGAGATATGATGTGTCCGACAAGTTCTACAGTTGTAAGATGGAGGAAAACAGTTCTGTCAGTGAGCACATCCTGAAGATGTCTGGGTTGCACAACCGTATGACCCAGCTGAACATTAACCTCCCAGATGAGGCGGTCATTGACAGAATCCTCCAGTCGCTCCCACCAAGCTACAAGAGCTTTGTGATGAACTACAACATGCAGGGGATGGAAAAGACCATTCCTGAAGTGTTCTCGATGCTGAAGTCAGCAGAGGCTGAAATCAAGAAAGAACATCAAGTGTTGATGGTCAATAAGACCACTAAGTTCAAGAAGGGCAAGGGTAAGAAGAACTTCAAGAAGGACGGCAAGGAGGTTGCCGCGCCTGGTAAGCCAGTTACCGGGAAGAAGTCAAAGAATGGACCTAAGCCTGAGACTGAGTGTTTTTATTGCGAGGGGCAGGGTCACTGGAAGCGGAACTGCCCCAAATACTTAGCGGATAAGAAGGCCGGCAACACCAAAGGTATATTTGATATACATGTGATTGATGTGTACCTTACCAGTACTCGTAGTAACTCCTGGGTATTTGATACCGGTGCCGTTGCTCATATTTGTAACTCACAGCAGGAGCTACGGAATAAACGGAGACTGGCGAAGGACGAGGTGACGATGCGCGTCGGGAATGGTTCCAGAGTCGATGTGATCGCCGTCGGCACGCTGCCTCTACATTTACCTACGGGATTAGTTTTGAACCTTAATAATTGTTATTTAGTGCCAAGTTTGAGCATGAACATTGTATCTGTATCTCGTTTAATACGAGATGGCTACTCATTTAAGTCTGAGAATAATGGTTGTTCGATTTATATGAGAGATATGTTTTATGGTCATGCTCCGATGGTCAATGGTTTATTCTTAATGAATCCTGAGCGCAATATTACACATGTTCATAGTGTAGATGCCAAAAGATTTAAAGTTGATAACGATAGTCCCACATACTTGTGGCACTGCCGCCTTGGTCACATTGGTGTCAAGCGCATGAAGAAGCTCCATGCCGATGGACTTTTAGAGTCTCTTGATTATGAATCGTTTGACACGTGCGAACCATGCCTCTTGGGCAAAATGACCAAGACTCCGTTCTCCGGAACAATGGAGCGAGCAACCAACTTGTTGGAAATCATACATACCGATGTGTGCGGTCCAATGAGCGTTGAGGCTCGCGGAGGATATCGTTATGTTCTCACTCTCACTGATGACTTGAGTAGATATGGGTATGTCTACTTAATGAAACACAAGTCTGAGACCTTTGAAAAGTTCAAAGAATTTCAGAATGAGGTAGAGAATCAACGTGACCGAAAGATAAAATTCTTACGATCAGATCGTGGAGGAGAATACTTAAGTCACGAATTTGGTACACACTTAAGGAAATGTGGAATCGTTTCACAACTCACGCCGCCTGGAACACCTCAGCGAAACGGTGTGTCCGAACGTCGTAATCGCACTCTATTGGATATGGTGCGGTCTATGATGTCTCTTACCGATTTACCGCTATCATTTTGGGGATACGCTCTAGAGACAGCTACATTCACTTTAAATAGGGCACCGTCTAAATCCGTTGAGACGACACCGTATGAATTATGGTTTGGAAAGAAACCTAAGCTGTCATTTCTAAAAGTTTGGGGATGCAATGCTTATGTCAAGAAACTTCAACCTGAAAAGCTCGAACCCAAGTCGGAAAAATGCGTATTCATAGGATACCCTAAGGAAACTGTCGGGTATACCTTCTACTTAAGATCCGAAGGCAAGATCTTTGTTGCCAAGAACGGATGCTTTCTGGAAAAAGAGTTTCTCTCGAAAGAAGTAAGTGGGAGGAAAGTAGAACTCGATGAAGTACTACCTCTTGAGCGGGAAAGTGGCGCAGCGCAGGAAACCGTTCCTGTGATGCCCACACCAACTGAAGAGGAAAACAATGATGATGATCAAGGTACTTCGGATCAAGTTGCTACTGAACTTCGTAGGTCCACAAGGACATGTTCCGCACTAGAGTGGTACGGCAACCCTGTCCTGGAAATCATGTTGTTAGACAACAATGAACCTTCGAACTATGAAGAAGCGATGGCGGGCCCGGATTCCAACAAATGGCTTGAAGCCATGAAATCCGAGATAGAATCCATGTATGAAAACAAAGTATGGACTTTGACAGACTTGCCCGATGATCGGCGAGCGATAGAAAACAAATGGATTTTTAAGAAGAAGACGGACGCGGATGGTAATGTTACCATTTATAAGGCTCGACTTGTCGCTAAGGGTTATCGACAAGTTCAAGGGATTGACTACGACGAGACTTTCTCTCCCGTAGCGAAGCTGAAGTCCGTCCGAATCATGTTAGCAATTGCCGCATACTATGATTATGAGAGATGGCAGATGGACGTCAAAACAGCATTCCTTAACGGGCATCTTAAGGAAGAGCTGTATATGATGCAGCCGGAAGGTTTTGTCGATCCTCGGAACGCTAACAAAGTATGCAAGCTCCAGCGATCCATTTATGGACTGGTGCAAGCATCTCGGAGTTGGAACATTCGCTTTGATGAGATGATCAAAGCGTTTGGGTTTATGCAGACTTATGGAGAAGCCTGCGTTTACAAGAAAGTGAGTGGGAGCACTGTAGCATTTCTCATATTATATGTAGATGACATACTCTTGATGGGAAATAATATAGAATTTCCGGACAGCATTAAGGCCTACTTGAATAAGTGTTTTTCAATGAAGGACCTTGGAGAAGTTGCTTATATATTAGGCATCAAGATCTATAGAGATAGATCGAGACGCCTCATAGGTCTTTCACAAAGCACATACCTTGATAAGATTTTGAAGAGGTTCAAAATGGATCAGTCCAAGAAGGGGTTCTTGCCTATGTTACAAGGTGTGAGACTGAGCTCGGCTCAGTCACCGACCACGGCAAAAGATAAAGAAGAGATGAGTGTCATCCCCTATGCTTCAGCCATAGGATCTATTATGTATGCCATGCTGTGTACCAGACCCGATGTAAACCTTGCCGTAAGTTTGGTAGCAAGATACCAAAGTAATCCCGGCAAGGAACACTGGACAGCGGTCAAGAATATCCTGAAGTACCTGAAAAGGACGAAGGACATGTTTCTCGTTTATGGAGGAGACGAAGAGCTCGTCGTAAAGGGTTACGTCGACGCTAGCTTCGACTCAGATCTGGATGACTCTAAGTCACAAACCGAATACGTGTATATGTTGAATGGTGGAGCAGTAAGCTGGTGCAGCTGCAAGCAGAGCGTCGTGGCGGGATCTACGTGTGAAGCGGAGTACATGGCAGCCTCGGAGGCAGCGCATGAAGCGATTTGGGTGAAGGAGTTCATCACCGACCTAGGAGTCATACCCAATGCGTCGGGGCCGATCAAACTCTTCTGTGACAACACTGGAGCTATTGCCCTCGCCAAGGAGCCCAGGTTTCACAAGAAGACCAGGCACATCAAGCGTCGTTTCAACTCCATCCGTGAAAATGTTCAAGATGGAGACATAGAGATTTGCAAAGTGCACACGGATCTGAATGTCGCAGATCCGCTGACTAAACCTCTCTCGCGTGCAAAACATGATCAACACCAGAACTCTATGGGTGTTCGATTCATCACAATGTAACTAGATTGGTGACTCTAGTGCAAGTGGGAGACTGTTGGAAATATGCCCTAGAGGCAATAATAAAAGTATTATTATATTTCAATGTTCATGATAAATGTCTTTTATTCATGCTATAACTGTATTATCCGGAAATCGTAATACACGTGTGAATACTTAGACCACAATATGTCCCTGGTGAGCCTCTAGTTGACTAGCTCGTTGTGATCAACAGATAGTCATGGTTTCCTTACTATGGACATTGGATGTCCTTGATAACGGGATCACATCATTAGGAGAATGATGTGATGGACAAGACCCAATCCTAAGCATAGCATAAAAGATCGTGTAGTTCGTTTTGCTAGAGCTTTGCCAATGTCAAGTATCTCTTCCTTCGACCATGAGATCGTGTAACTCCCGGATACCGTAAGAGTGCCTTGGGTGTATCAAACGTCACAACGTAACTGGGTGACTATAAAGGTGCATTACAGGTATCTCCGAAAGTATCTGTTGGGTTGACATGGATCGAGACTGGGATTTGTCACTCCGTATGACGGAGAGGTATCTCTGGGCCCACTCGGTAATGCATCATCATAATGAGCTCAATGTGACCAAGGTGTTGGACACGGGATCATGCATTACGGTACGAGTAAAGTGACTTGCCGGTAACGAGACTGAACAAGGTATTGGGATACCGACGATCGAGTCTCGGGCAAGTAACATACCGATTGACAAAGGGAATTGCATACAGGGTTTGATCGAATCCTCGACATCGTGGTTCATCCGATGACAACATCGAGGAGCATGTGGGAGCCATCATGGGTATCCAGATCCCGCTGTTGGTTATTGACCTGAGAGCGTCTAGGTCATGTCTGCATGTCTCCCGAACCCGTAGGGTCTACACACTTAAGGTTCGGTGACGCTAGGGTTATTAGGAAGACTAGTATGTGACTACCGAATGTTGTTCGGAGTCCCGGATGGGATCCTGGACGTCACGAGGAGCTCCGGAAGGGTCCGGAGGTAAAGATTTATATATGGGAAGTTGTCAAACGGACACCGGGAAGTTTCGGGGTCATACCGGTATTGTACCGGGGCCACCGGAAGGGTTCCGGGGGTCCACCGGGAGGGGCCACCCCTCCCGGGGGGCCACATGGGCTGCGTGGGGCAGGGAGCCAGCCCCTGGTGGGCTGGGCGCACCCGTCCCTTGGGCCCTTGCGCCTAGGGTTGAGGGGGCAACCCTAGAGGGGGCGCCCCCTTGGCTTGGGGGGCAAGCCACCCTCTCCCCCTCTCCCCTTGGCCGCCGCACCCCCCTAGATGGGTTCTAGGGGGGCCGCCCCCCTTCTCCCTTCCCCCTATAAATAGAGGGGTGAGGGGAGGGCAGCAGGACGACCCTCCAAGGCGCATCCCTCCCCTCCCCAACACCTCTCCTCCTCCGTTGTGTGCTTGGCGAAGCCCTGTCGGAGTACTGCCTCTCCACCATCACCACGCCGTCGTGCTGCCGGTGGAGCTGTCTTCCTCAACCTCTCCTTCCCCCTTGCTGGATCAAGAAGGAGGAGACGTCTCCCGTCCCGTACGTGTGTTGAACGCGGAGGTGTTGTCCGTTCAGCACTTGGTCATCGGTGATTCGAATCACGTTCGAGTACGACTCCATCATCACCTTGCAAGCTTCCGCACGCGATCTACAAGTGGTATGTAGATGCAAACTCTCTCCCTTGACTCGTTGCTTAGATGAACTCATAGATGGATCTTGGTGAAACCGTAGGAAAAATTTTAATTTTCTGCAACGTTCCCCAACACGGAACCACGGTTATGAATGATCAAACCACCGATACAAGATGAACTTATAACAAGGGGTAATCATTTTTACGAGAAGCTTCCATGATAAGTTCCGCATCGGGTCCATGGGCATGAACACAAAGGTTCAAGGTCGACTCCCACTTCTTCAATGCATAACCTTTCATTCACTCCTCGTTTTCAAAGAATTTGTAGTGATTAGATTTATTTGGTGAAGCACCAGAAGAGTATGACTCACATCTCTTTCGAGGTCACAAGGATTAGGGAAGGCATATGTTCAACCCGTAGGGGTATCTTAGGAACATATACCACTAACTTCAAGATTAAAATATACCAGCTCGAAAGCAGAGCATGGTTCACAAAAGCAGATCATAGAATTTACCTAAGGCATTATGTGTCAGGGCAGAACTCACAAGTTTAATGAATATGAAGGACATTGTCGGATAATAATCCAACCAAGGATATGGCGGTCCATAAAAGATCTGAGGTGAGTATCGATACTCACCCAGAAGAAGAAAGAATGCAAAGGCATCGAGTTATAAATATAACTGGAGAACTTCAAAGCTTGAATACAAAGGAATTACGATTTTCAAATCAGAATATTTGAAGCAGAGGCTCTGATCAAAAGATAATTGAGTTGACTCGATACAGATCAACAATCAATCAAGGTTTGATTTGACAAGGACAAGCTCATGTTTGGAGTGACATCTGAGCCGAAAGGATGAATGCTAGGATCTGATTGAGGATTACGATCATTCGCGACATATTGGATCAAGGGACTCGAAACGATAATGATAGAGTATGTCAACGAAGATTACTAGAAATATGGAACTAACCATAATGCAAGCAAACAAGAATTCCAACAACAATTGGCTGCTGAGGATTTTCGGAAGATCGAATGGTATTTCGAAGACTTTTATGAAATACCTAAACAATTGGGATGAACGAATCCCCGATAATTGTGAGGAATTATTCGTACACGTATTCAGGCAGAAAAGGAGCTGCAACGCAGCAGGCACAATGGATTCTCAAAATACCTGAAAGTATGACAAGGCATCTTGTAATACAAGATCAACTGGGGATGACAACATGAACGACAGGTGTATGTAGTTATCCAGAGGGATTTATCGGTGATATGGAATTACCACGACGAAGGGCACAAGGGTTTTGGGGAAACATCGGAGAGTATCTTCGAAATCTTCTGAAGCAGCACGCGATCATCTGGACTGAAGGGGCTCTCCGGGAGAAAATATTTTCGAGAACCTAAAGTTAGATTTTAGCAAAATCATTTAACCCGAATAGAAGAGAGATCAAAGTCCCAGAGTATAGACGAGGAATAAAAGATCCTAATACCACCCAATTGGCGACATGGGCCCGTAAGCCACACAGCCAAGTTAGTAAAACGGTTTTCGGTTTCTAGACTCAACTTTGGCCAAGGAGTTGAAAAGGGGGCTACATACAGGCAGTTTGCTCTGATACCAACTTGTTACGCCCTCGATTCAATCGTACACTAATCATACACGCAAATGTGTACGATCAAGATCAAGGACTCACGGGAAGATATCACAACACAACTCTAGACACAAATTAAAATAATACAAGCTTTATATTACAAGCCAGGGGCCTCGAGGGCTCGAATACATCAGGTTGAATACAAACGAGTCAGCGGAAGCAACAATATCTGAGTACAGACATAAGTTAGACAAGTTTGCCTTAAGAAGGCTAGCACAAAAGCAACATCGATCGAAAAGGCAAGGCCTCCTGCCTGGGAGCCTCCTAACTACTCCTGGTCGTCGGCGTCCTACACGTAGTAGTAGGCACCCTCGGGGTAGTAGTAGTCGTCGTCAAATGTGTCATCTGGCTCCTGGACTCCACCATCTGGTTGCAACAACCAGAAAGAATAAAGAAGGGGAAAAAGGGGTAGCAAAGCAACCGTGAGTACTCATCCAAAGTACTCGCAAGCAAGGATCTACACTACATATGCAACATTATCAAAGAAAGGTTGTATATGTGGACTGGGCTGCAGAAATGCCAGAATAGAGAGAAGGTCTAGTCCTATCGAAGACTAGCATCTTCTGGAAACCACCATCTTGCAGCAAACAAGAGGGAGTAGAGTAGCATAAAGTAAAGTGGTAGTAGTGTTATCAACCTCGGCCAGAGATCCTTTCTCGACTCCCTGCGAGAAAGCAATCCCAGAGCCATACTATCCAGTTATCATCACAATCAAATCCTCATCACCATCCAATTCTCATCACAAGTATCCAGTTCTAGTTGTATCGATCGGGATACAACTCTAAGTGTCCGTTACCGTAGGACAGGCTATGCATAGATTAGTTCTTCCCTGCAGGGGTGCACCAACTTACCCACCACGCTCGATTAACTCCGGCCGGACACACTTTCCTGGGTCATGCCCGGCCTCGGCCAAACAATACGTCGCAACCCGACCTAGGCTTAATAGAGAGGCCAGCACGCCGGACTAAACCTATGCCCCCAGGGGTCATGGGCCATCTCCCCGGGAACTCCTGCACGTTGCGAACGCGGCTGGTGAGCAGACCTAGCTACCTCCCTAAAAAGGCAGGAGCTTACCAGTCCAACCCGGCGCGCGCCGCTCAGTCGCTGACGTCTATTAAGCTTCGGCTGATGTATACGACGCAGAACGCCCATACTATGCCCACGTGATGGTTAGTGCTATCAGGCCAGAGGCCCCTCAGATCAAATATACAAATCATAGTGGATTAGGAACGCGCGGTAACAAGCAGAGACTCACGAAAGATGTGACCCCGTTGCCCCGTCTCGAGGACTTGCTGCAAGGGCTAAGAATGTCCGGCCACGCCTCGTAATTATCTCTCAGGCACCTTCCAGGTCAACCCGACTCCACATCACTCGCAATTATGCTCGCGCGGGTACCCCTCAGGGTCGACCCGTCTTTAGTAACATGGTTCAGTGTAAAGTCATAGTAATCATAGTAACTGTGTGTCTAAACATCAAGGGGAAAACCCGAGGAATCACCCCCGGTGAATTCCACTCGACATAATCATCAAGGTGAACGTAAGAGGAATCACCCCCGAGGTTCACACTTGAGGGGTTGCACGACAGAGTTATCGGAAGTGGTTAAGGCGGAATCACCCTCGATGACCACGACCGAATAGCTACACTACAGGGTTAACATCAGAAGTGCTGTAGAGGTCTCACCCTCGTCACTCGATAGTAACCCAGCAGTGTCGAGCAACTAAGGGGAAAGTGATGTGCGGTGCCGGGGCCTGGTCTTCGATCCCGTTGATCGGGTCTTCAATGATGAAGCAGGGGCAACAAGGACAAGGTGGGGGTCACTGATGGATCACTAACCAACCTATACTAAGCAGTTTAGGATAAGCAGGTAAGGTACAACAGTAGATACAGAAGCAGGCTATGCATCAGAATAGGAGCAAACAATAACAGTAGCAAAATCTAATGCAAGCATGAGAGAATGGAATGGGCGATATCGGGATGATCAAAGGGGGGGCTTGCCTGGTTGCTCTGGCAAGGAGGGGTCGTTGTCAACGACGTAGTCGATCACCGGGGCATCAGCGGCCTCGGGGTCTACCGTAGAGAAGAGGGGGAAGAAACAGTAAATACATAGCAAACAGAGGTAACACTAAGCATGACATGACGATACGTAGCGCTAAGCGTGCTCTAACGCGGTACTACACGTTGCAGACGAAGGGGGGAAACATCCGAGGGTGAATTCCCGACGTTAGGTGGATTCCGGACAAAGGAAAAGAGGGGGAAAGTTCCATGTTCAGCATGCTAGGGGCATGTGACAGATGAATGGACCACGTATTCGGATTCGTTGGATTTTTCTGAGCAACTTACATATAGAAAACATTTTCATCCGAGTTACGGTTTATTTTCTATGAATTTTCAAAGATTAAAGCCATTTCTGGAATTATTTAAATTAGCAGAAAAGGAAATATGACATCAGCATGACATAGGTGTGACGTCAGCAGTCAACAGTCTGGTTGACTGGTCAAAGTTGACCAGGGGGTCCCACATGTCACAGAGAGAGTGCTAACAGTGGGTTATTTTAAAAGAACAGGGGGTAATTAGCAGTTTGGCCCCACATGTCAGTGGCTAATTAGATTAACTAATTAACTTTAGTTATATAAACATTTTAATTAACCGAATAACTATGGGGCCCGCATGTCAATGACACTGGGCTGCCCAGTCAGCACGTTGACTGGGTCAACCCAGTCAACAGGGCTCGCGGGGCCCATTGGCAGCGACACAAGGAGGGCCGCGTGGCGGACAGGTCAGCAGGCGACGCCGGAGTCACTCCGGCGACCCTCTCGCGGCGGCTCCTCGCCGGAGTTCGCCGGAAAACGACCTCAGGGGCCCGTTTCGGCCGCGGTTTGAACCTACGGCACCGCAGGGCTCGCGTGCATCCGACTGCGGTGGTGGCTTGGCCGGAGCGCGCCTGCAGCGACGGCGGCGAGTACGAGCGGCGACGGTGCTCGGGTGCACGGCGGGGACTTTGCTAGGGGCACGGCGAGGCGAGCCAGAAGGCTTGCCCCGCCTCTGGGAGCGTGCTGAGCATGACGGGGTGGCCGGCTATGAGCTCCGTGAGCCGTGGCTACGGCGGCGAACCCCACGATGGCGACAAGCTCGGGCATGACGGGGGAACCAGCTATGGGTAGCGGCAGAAGCAGGGAAGAGAAGGAAAGGGGGGGTCCGGCGCTCACTTCCGTTGCTGGGAAGGCCCGAGGAAGAGTCGAGGTGGCCGGAGATGGCGTCGGTGTGCGGCGGCCCGAGGCTGACGGAGGTTGAAGAAGGCGGTGTGACGGCGCTCTAGCGCCTCCGAGCTCTTGCGGATGGCACCAGGGGGCGTAGCGGATGATGGCGAGGAGCTACGTCATGGAGAAGACGCGCGTGGTGGCCGGTGGCCACGAGGGCGACGGCGGCCATGGCGGCCGTGGCGTTCGGATGCGATGGGGTGGGGATCTGGGGTGCGAGGGAGAGACGAAGCGGGCGAGGGGAAAGGACTGGCGCGAGTGGGGTGGCAGAGCAAGTGGAAGGGGAGCCCGAGGTGTCGCCCTTATCCTCTCCCGGCGAGGTCGGCGAGGTGGTCGGGTGGCGCCGAGGCGCCCGGTCGGTCAAACAGTGGGAGGTGGGAGACGACAGGGGAGGGGTAGTGGGCCACATGGCCTGTTGGGCTTAGCCCGGAGGTTTAGGCCCAGGATGGGGGGGGTCAGGGGCCTTTTCTCTCTCTCTCCCCTTTTCCTTTCTTTTGCTCTTTTCTTTTTACAGAAAAAATGATATGCAATATTTGAGCTGCCAAAAGGAGTTCTGAAAAATGTGGGACTTGGCCAAATAAATACATTACAATATTTGGCACCTGCCACAAAAATTATGGGAGGAGTTTGAAATGATTTGGATTTTCCACAATTGGAAAAGCATTTAAAAATGCTGATTTGGAACTGCTTTAATTCCCAGGGGAAATTAGCTATCTCAAATGATGTTGAATCATTCATGACATTTAGTCAGTGGATATTTTCAACCCAGCGAACATTTTTGTTTTACTGTTTGGAGGAATATTTTATTTGACTTTATTTTAAAAATTGAATTTGAATTGGTTTTGAATCAACGTGAGATTAGCAACAGTAACAATGATGACATGGCGCCATTAACAGAGATTACTGTAGCATGACACTGGGGGTGTTACACTTGCCCGCGAGAAATTTTCCCAGGCCGCCGCGGCGCGGCGGGACATCTCTGCTGCATTCGTGGCGCGGCGGGACATCTCTGCTGCTTCCGCGGCGCGGCCGGACCAGTCTACTGCATCGACGGTGCGGCGGGACCTTCGTGCTGCTTCAGCGATGCGACGGGACCTCTGTGCTGCTACTTCCGCGCGGTGGGACATGTCGGCTGCTCTCGCAGCGAGGCGGGACATCTCTCGTGCTTCCACTTCCATGCTCGCCTCTCCCTGGTTGCAATCTCTCGACCCAGAACTCACGCTAGCCATGGCAGACGCAAGGGAAGGATGCTGAATGACTTGTTTGTTTTTGTGGATGAGGAGTTGAGGAGGAATGTGCAGTCATCTTGGCATACTAGTATTTATAACCAAGTACTAATACACTCCTAAGTGGGAAACCGTTTAGGTTGTGATCGGTGTGAACAGGTTTGGAATTCAATATACTAGCGTGGTACTAATACGCTCCTAAGTGGGAAACCGTTTAGGTTGTGATCGGTGTGAACAGGTTTGCAATTCAATATAGCGTGGAGTAATTTGGAATGTGACGAGACGCAAGCTAAAAAACTTGTACTCTGAGTTTAGTAGTATGTTATACAGGAAGAGAAGAGGTGCACGCACGCACTCGTCCTCTCACACACGCGTCTGTTTTTTCTCGAAAAGGAGGATGATGACCCCCGGCCTCTGCATCTGGGAGTCACACACGCATCTGTAGCTACGAATTGTAGTGTTCTCAACCATCCGATTGGCTCTATCATGGATGTACCTATATACTAAAACATGTCTAGATACATCTATATTTTGACAAATGGAAGGCATGTCTATTGTGGAACGGAGGGAGTGCTTGTCATCAAAATGGATAAAAAGGGACGTGTCTAGAGCTAAAATACGTCTACATACATCTCCTTTTATCCATCTTGATGACAAGTAATACTCTTACCCAAAGGAACTTTATATCCAATAGACACAAAATATCCGTTCGACTGTTGGAAATTACTGATCTGATGTCGAAGTAATTGCTGCAGCGCCACCAAAACCCACCTGTCGGTGTCAAAACCGGCGGATCTCAGGTAGGGGGTCCCGAACTGTGCGTCTAGGCGGATGGTAACAGGAAACGAGGGACACGATGTTTTACCCAGGTTCGGGCCCTCTTGATGGAGGTAAAACCCTACGTCCTGCTTGATTAATATTGATGATGAGTGTTACAAGAGTGGATCTACCACGAGATAAAGGAGGCTAAACCCTAGAAGCTAGCCTATGGTATGATTGTTGTTCGTCCTATGGACTACAGCCATCCGGTTTATATAGACACCGGAGAGGGCTAGGGTTACACAAAGTCGGTTACAAAGGTAGGAGATCTACATATCCGTATCGCCAAGCTTGCCTTCCACGCCAAGGAAAGTCCCATCCGGACACGGGACGAAGTCTTCAATCTTGTATCTTCATAGTCTTGGAGTCCGGCCGATGATGATAGTTCGGCTATTCGGACACCCCCTAGTACGGAACTCCCTCAGTAGCCCCCGAACCGGGCTTCAGCGACGACGAGTCCGGCGCGTATATTGTCTTCGGCGTTGCAAGGCGGGTTCTCCCTCAAACTTCATGTTCCCGTCGAATAGTGTCCGGCTTCCTTATAAATGTTGCGCTCCTTGGCTTCTACGCCCAATAATGGCCTTCTTCCACGTGTCGTACGAATGCAAAAGGCTGGGGTATTTTTACATTTTACCCCCTAGCCGTGCGAACGAGCCGCCTATAAGAGAGGCGAGGATCTAGATCCAGCTCACACCATCCTCCATCCACAAGTTCTCATCGAAGCGCCTCTAACAAAAATCCATTCCATCATGGATAGTCGACGCGGCTCCTCCTCTCGCGCTCCCAGCCCTAAGCCAGGAGATTGGGGGAGATACTCAGTTCCACACAGCAAGCGAGTGGCGCTCCAAACCGAGGGATATCTTCCCCTGGCTTTCATGGTTCCGGTTCGAGCCGGACTAGCCACCTACAAGGGTGGAAAGCAGGCGGAGAGCGTCCCCAACCCCTCCAAAGGGGAGCGGGTATGCTCCGGGGGCTCCTAGAGTTCTACGGACTCCAGCTTCACCACCTCACGCCCGCCTCCAGTTTGCACATCGCGGGCTTCGTAGCTCTTTGCGAGCTGTTCTTGGGCATCGAGCCCCATTTTGCGCTGTGGAAGAGATTGTTTTGCCTCGTACCCCGTTCTCATGAGGGGTCGATATATCAAGTGGGCGGAGCCGAAATATGGCGCATCGCCGGGACCGGATATCTATCCGGCACCCCGAAGAAGGCGTCCGAAGACTGGCCTTCGGAATGGTTCTACATGGAGGACGCCCCTCTGCCGGATCTAGTTCGGATCGGCCTCCCGGAGTTCAGCAATGCTCCCTTGAAGAAACGCCTGAGTTGGCGCCCGCGGAGCCCTCAACGGGAAGATGATAGGAGCGTCCATTATCTGATGGGCCGGATTAGGTTACTGGCCCATTCCGGATTGACCATGATTGGAGTCATGGCCACGTGCATTATGCGAGGGGTGCAGCCACTCCAATATAGGGGCCACCCTATGTGGGATTTCAACGGGGAAGATGACGCCACCCGTCATGGCCGCAAAGGGCCAGGCTCGGCAGCCGATCTGGCAAAGATCCTGTCCGGCTTGTACAAGGGAGAGGAGGAGGACTTCCTCCGCACGAATCCGTTGAATGGATTCTCTATGAATAACCCTCGGAGCTGGGTAAGCGGATGTTCATCTACCCGATCCATACTTTCAAAGTCAAGTATCTTACTTTGTGATTTCGACGCAGGAGCTGCGCCGGGACGTGGAGGGCATACGAAGCCTAACTCCACAGCCCGAGGATCCGGAACGATCCCTTGATCCGACCTCCGAAGAGGATCCGGACATAAAGGTGGAGCTGATTGACGGGGTGTTCCACCAAATTAGCATGGACAATGCCCTAGTCGCCATTACGGCTGACTACCCCGGTTTGTTTCCGGCCTCCCAGGTGACTACGACCGAGGTCTTGACACCATCATTTGATCCACGCTCAATTCTGACCATCCCATACTGATGGTGCATCGCAGGAGGTGCCTTTAAGGCGGGAAGCCGAACCCGCGGTGGCCGGCCAACAAGGGTCAGTCCGGCCCAGCAGGCGGAAGAGGAGTGCGACGCGAACCGAAACGTCGCCGCAACGGTAAGGAGCACCACTATTTTTAAGGGAAGGATCCCTAGGAGGTATATTAATGCTCATAACTTTTCCAGAAAGAGCGCTCGCCGGACAGTGTCCGTAGAGGTTGCCAATCAAGCCTCCGCCAGCCATGCTCCAACGCATGGTCCGGGAGGGGAGGCGAATACAAGGCATGAGCCGGACGCTCCTCCGATGGAGGATGCCGACAGGCTGTCCGCCACCCGGTCTGAGGTGGAGAGCGCCATGAATCACAGGCGTCGTCGGACGGTTCTTCGTGACGCGTGTTTCTCCCCGGAGGCGTTAAATGCCTTTGATGCGGGAAACGCGCACCTCCGTGCCGCTCAAGATGGGTTAACCAGAGCCACGGAGCAGTATGTGAAAGACATACTGGTAAGTAATTTTAATAGTTATATATGCCAGTAGCCCCCGAGACTTAAAATAGTTAAAATAACTGATTTAAGGATCAATTTTTATGCAGGATCTTACGGAGAAGAATACCCATCTGTCCCAGGAGCTCCAAGAGTGCAAGGCCCAACTTGAGGCCGCCGCCACAGGGGGAGCCACAGAGACCCCCACTGGTAAGACGTACTTTCAAAAGATAATTAATTAACAAAGTGCGGCGTGAATCTGACAATAATATTGCAGAGGGCGCCGGACTAGATCCGGACAAGCAACAGCTACTGCGTCAGCTAAAGGCCGGCGAGAGGGTGCTTATGAAGGTCAGCTAAAGGCCTAGCTGTCTGGCTCCGTGAAGGAGAATCAGCGGCTTCGTCGCGGCATTTATAGTAAGTGCTTGAGCAAATTCCTTTGAAAAGAAGAATTCGGCGAGGAAGTCGATTGACAGAAATATGTCTTTAGGTGTGCTCACCGGTCGCCCTGCGGAGGAAATGCCTGGGTCAATGGGTGACCAACTTCCCGAGCTGGTGCAATTGCTCGAACGTGTTCGGCAGGTGATGAGTGGTGTCGTTCAGGCTTTATGGCCATCCGTCTCCCTACCCGAGGGCCTTGGTGAGCTTGCTGAGAAGCTTCAGGGAGCACGGCGACGCCTCCATTTGTGGAAGATATTGGCCTGCCGTTAGGGCACCAGGGAGGCCTGGGCCATGGTGAAGACGCGTTACCCGAAGGCTGACCCAAACCACATGGCCGAGGTCGGACCTGCGGGGCCTGATGGGAAGGAGATCCCTGTGAGCTTGATGTACGGCCAAGTAGAACTGGCCGCGAAATATTCCCAACAGGACTGTAAATTAGACAGCCTGTTAGATGGGATTGAGGAGGAGTACAATCAGTCGGTTTGACGATGTAATTTGAAATGACATGTAAAATGCCTTCTAGCTGGATTGTAGATCGTTTGTCTTTGCGGACCGTTTCGCTTCAACCTCGGGACCCAACAATCCGGAGTGTGTCCGAATACCCTTACGGTTATAAAAGAACGGGGGCATGCATGGAGACAAGGTGTCGGGGTCATAATTGCTTTATCAGACAAGTGCCCGACTAGCTATGTTATATTACATGGTTAGTAAGAAACATCTTCCAGGGAGAATAGTTCCGTTAAGGGTTCCTTTCCCTGGGAGGCATGCCCTAAAGTGCAATGCCGGACTGCAAAAATAGCAGAAAAAGCATCTGGGGGCAAATAAATAAGTAAGTAATAAATCATCTTTCAAGTCACCGACCGAATATTCTCTTAAGAATGCTAGCTTTCGGCTTCACCCAGTCTGAGGTACACATCCGGCTGACCCGGCAGTAGCAATCGCAGAGGTGCTCCCTTTACCTCCTAGCCGAACAATCGGGAATGTAGGGGTAAGCACAGGAGCTAGGCAACCCAGCTTGGCCAAAACTTAAGTCATATCGATGCATACAATGGTGAATAAAAGGTACATGCTGAAGTATGACACATGTATTGGGCATGAAGCCCGTATGAATAAGCTTCTGTTAAAGAAGCCCCCAGGTATAATGAGTGCTAGGAGCACATCAAGTGTGTGCGAACAAAGAGCAAATCAACCTATAAAAGGTATTGAAAAAAAAGTGGGAAGAAGGAGGGGGACAAGAGACAGTAAAAAATATAAAAAGGTGGACGGGGGAGTGAGACGAACTCTGAGTCCTGCGTTTAGGCGTAGAATCTTCGGAGACGGGCTGCATTCCATGGGTTCGGCTCGAGTCGGTTGTCAGATGCTTTACGTAGACGGTATGCCCCGCCGGTCAGGACTTGGTCGATGATGAAGGGACCTTCCCACTTGGGCTTAAGTTTGTCCTTTTTCTTGTCCGGCAGGCGTAGAACGAGTTCGCCAACATTGTAAGTTTTGGCCCGTACTTCTCTGCTTTGATATCTTCGAGCCTGTTGCTGATAAAATGCGGAACGAGCCTTTGCCACGTCCCGCTCCTCCTCTAAGGCGTCCAAACTGTCCTGCCGATCCAACTCGGCTTCTCTTTCTTCGTACATGCGCACACAAGGTGAGTCATGAATTATATCGCAGGGCAGAACTGCCTCTGCGCCGTATACCATGACAAATGGTGTGAATCCAGTAGTTCGGTTTAGCGTGGTCCGCAGCCCCCAGAGTACAGAGTCGAGCTCCTCTATCCAGTGCGTGTTAGATTCCTTGAGGGACCGCACTAGTCTGGGTTTGATGCCGCTCATGATTAGACCATTTGCTCGCTCGACTTGACCGTTAGTTTGGGGGTGATAGACTGAAGCGTAATCGAGCTTGATGCCCATGTTTTTGCACCAGAGTTTAACCTCGTCGGCCGTGAAGTTCGTGCCGTTATCAGTGATGATGCTGTGGGGGATGCCAAAACGGTGTACTACCCCGGATATGAAGTCTATCACCGGTCCGGATTCTGCCGTTTTAACCGGCTTGGCCTCAATCCATTTGGTGAATTTGTCCACCATGACCAATAAGTATTTGTGCTTGTGGGTTCCCCCTTTAAGGGGTCCAACCATGTCAAGCCCCCAGACCGCGAACGGCCAGGTAATGGGTATAGTTTTGAGGGCGGTGGGTGGCATGTGGCTCTGATTAGCAAAGAGCTGGCAACCGACGCATCGTTGGACTAAGTCCTGAGCATCTGCCTGGGCTGTCGGCCAATAAAATCCTGTACGGAAGGCCTTGCCTACAAGGGCCCGGGCTGCAGCGTGGTACCCGCCGAGTCCGGCGTGAATTTCAGCCAGGAGATTTCGCCCTTCCTCTTCGGAGATACACCTTTTAAGGACTCCGGTTGTGCTTTTCTTATAAAGTTCTCCCTCATGGACCTTGTAGGCTTTAGATCGCCGAACTATGCAGCGGGCCTCATTTTGGTCTTCGAGAAGTTCCTGCCGAATTAAGTAGGCTAGGAATGGTTCTGTCCACGGGGCAATTACTGCCATTATTTCATGAGCTGAAGGTGTTATTTCATTGGCTGAGCCGCCGATTGTGTCAGAATGGTCTGAGTTAGGTGATGCAGCTGGCTCCGGATCGTTATTTCCGGACTCCTCTTCCCATAACACGGATGGCTTAAAGAGCCGTTCCAGGAAGATGTTTGGAGGGACGGCGTCTAGTTTCGCGCCGATGCGTGCTAACACGTCTGCTGCCTGGTTATTATCCCGGGCTACATGGTGGAATTCGAGTCCTTCGAACCGAGCTGACATTTTTAGGACGGCGTTGCGGTAAGCTGCCATTTTTGGATCTTTGGCGTCAAAGTCTCCATTTACTTGGGATATTGCGAGGTTTGAATCCCCGTGCACCTCTAGGCGTTGAATGCCCATGGAGATTGCAATCCGGAGGCCATGTAGAAGGGCCTCGTATTCGGTTGCGTTGTTGGAGTCCATGTACATTATTTGAAGCACGTATTGGATTGTGTCTCCAGTTGGGGACGTTAGGACGACGCCAGCCCCCAAGCCAGCCAACATTTTGGATCCGTCGAAATGCATGATCCAGTTGGAGTACGCGCCATACTCTTTAGGGAGTTCGGCTTCGATCCATTCGGCGACGAAGTCAGCCAGAACCTGCGACTTTATAGCTCGTCGTGGTTTGTAGGTTATGTCAAATGGTAAGAGCTCGATAGCCCATTTTGCAATCCTGCCCGTTGCGTCGCGATTGTTTATAATATCGTTGAGAGGTACTTCGGAGGCCACCGTTATAGAACACTCTTGAAAGTAGTGTCGCGGCTTCCGGGATGCCATGAACACCGCATACACTATCTTTTGATAATGTGGGTACCGGGATTTGCATGGAGTTAGAACAGTGGATACGTAGTACACTGGTTTTTGAAGAAGGAATCTGTGCCCTTCTGTTTCTTGTTCAACCACGAGTACCACGCTGACAACTTGATGTGTTGCTGCGATATATAATAACATAGGTTCGCCCAGGTTGGGCGCGGCCAGGACCGGATTTGTTTCCAGTATGGCCTTTATTTCTTCGAGTCCGGCTGTGGCAGCATCCGTCCATTCGAAATGTTCGGTGCGCAGGAGGAGGCGGTAGAGGGGCAGAGCCTTTTCTCCCAAATAGGAGATGAAGCGACTTAAGGCCGCTACGCATCCGGTTAGTTTTTGTATCTGCTTGAGGTCTTTTGGAATATCCAATTGTGACAGAGCTCGGATTTTGGCCGGGTTTGCTTCAATTCCTCTACCGGATACGATGAAGCCCAAGAGCTTTCCGGATTGAGCTTAATGTCATATGCTCGGAGGTTGTCGAATGTCACCCTCAAGTCTTCTATTAGAGTTTCGACGTGTTTGGTCTTGACGACCACATCATCTACGTATGCCTCTACTGTTTTGCCTATCTGGGTAGCCAGACATGTTTGAATCATGCGCTGATATGTTGCACCGGTGTTTTTGAGTCCGAAGGGCATTGTGTTGAAGCAGAATGGCCCATATGGAGTAATGAATGCCGTTGCGGCCTGGTCTTTCTCCGCCATCTTGATTTGATGGTATCCAGAGTATGCGTCGAGGAAGCACAATGAATCGTGCCCTGCGGTAGCATCGATTATTTGGTCGATGTGAGGGAGGGGGAAAGGGTCCTTTGGACAGGCCTTGTTAAGGTCTTTAAAATCGACGCAGAGGCGCCAGGATTTGTCCTTTTTTGGTACCATTACTAGATTGGCTAGCCAGTCCGGATGTTTTATATCTCTGATGAATCCGGCTTCTAAGAGTTTGGCTAGCTCCTCTCCCATTGTCTGTCTTTTGGGTTCGGAAAATCGCCGAAGAGCTTGTTTGACTGGCTTGAATCCTTTTAGGATATTTAGGTTGTGCTCTGCCAGCCTGCGTGGGATTCCTGGCATGTCTAAAGGGTGCCAGGCAAAAATGTCCCAATTTTCCCGAAGGAATTCTCGTAGTGCGGCTTCGACATCAGGACTTAATTGTGCCCCAATGGAGGCCGTCTTTGTGGGGTCCGTTGGATGGACCTGAAATTTGACTATTTCGTCTGCTGGTTTAAAAGAGGTGGACTTGGACCTCTTATCGAGTATCACATCGTCCCTATCCACCATGGAGCACAGCGTAGTTAGTTCCTCTGTCGCTAGGGCTTCGGACAATGCCTCTAGGGCCAGTGCGGCTGTCTTATTTTCAGCGCGGAGTGCTGTATCTGGATCACCGGCGAGAGTGATTATCCCATTGGGTCCGGGCATTTTGAGCTTCATGTACCCGTAGTGGGGTATAGCTTGGAAGATTGTGAATGCCTCTCGCCCTAACAAAGCATAATATCCGCTGCCGAATGGGGCCACTTGGAACGTGACCTCCTCGGACCTATAATTGTCCGGTGAGCCGAACACTACATCTAGTGTGATTTTTCCTGTGCAGCGTACTTCTCGACTAGGGATTATCCCTCTGAAGGTTGTGCTGCTTCGCTCAATGCGGCTCCAGTCAATTTCCATTTTTTGAAGGGCTTCCTCATAGATGAGGTTTAATCCGCTGCCGCCATCCATGAGTACCTTAGTAAGACGGAAACCGTCCACTATCGGACCGAGGACCAATGCGGCTGGTGCTCTAGCTGTTCGGAATTTAGGTTCGTCGCTGGCGTTGAAGGTGATAGCCGTGTCGCTCCATGGATTTGTTGTTGCTACTTGGTAGACTTCGGCGAGGCTGCGGATTGTTCGTTTCCGCATGTTATTTGATGTGAAAGTCTCGAAGACTGTTAATACCGTACTGGTACTATTGGGTTGGTTGCCCGGGGCTAAAAAGCCTACGCCACTTTTGGCCACCTGCCGTAGTATCCAACACGCTCGAAGGCTATGTGTTGGAGTGGCGCCCTCTGTACTGTGGATTTTGCAGGGTCCGTTGAGCCATCCCTTGAGTACGGTTCCGTACCTCTTAGGGGGTTTTTGCTTTTGGTTTTTAACCCAGGTGCTTGAGTATGAAGCACCCTTTTATTTCGGACTGGGTTTGTATTCAGCGCCGGATTGTCCCAAAACCTAGTTTCGGTTTTCCAGGCACTCTCCATCGCAGAGTATTTTTGTACAATGGTCGCTAGGTCGGCGAAGCGTGAAACTTCGCGACGACTGATGGCGTTTATGATTCCCTTGTCCGTGCAATTGTTGCAGAAGATTGTAATTGCGCTTTCTTCACGACAGTCCTTTATCCTGTTCATAACCAGGAGGAATCTGGCCTAGTAATGATGTACTGTTTCATCGGGCTCTTGCCGTATTTGAGATAGATCGCTTATGTTTGGGTGGGCGGGTGGAATTAAGTTCGGAACCCCGCCCGATCTGAGGCTCAAAGGCCAAGAAGCTTCCGAATTCGGAAGCTTGGTTTGCTGAGCACTTTCCAATAGATCTGGTCTGATGCCTGACTTTAGGTTCAGTATTTGATTAGCGTCTGACCCTCCGCGGGAATCCGGCATGGAGGGATCCGGAATCCGGACATAGTTGGATTTTAACATAGAAGAAGAGTCACCGCATTGTTCCTCTACCACGACAACGTGGTGGGTAACCTGGGGATAGTTAATTTCTCTCAGATCGGTTTTAAGCCCAATCTGATCGTAGTCGGTAGCGACTCCCAGGGCGGCGATGCGATCCAAGAGCTCGTTTAGGAGGAGAGCTCAATCGGATCTAGCTGCTCGGCGAATTCCAAGCTGACGTGAAGATCGCTTTTAATGACTTGAGAGGTCATTGTCGGGGCGGTGGCCGAACAGGCGGTCATGAGAAAACCGCCTAGCTGGATAGTCTGGCCGGCGGCCAAAGCTCCCTTGACGACGGCGCCGTCTTTAAAGACGGTAAAAGGCATCCTTCCTGATGGTGACGGCACAGAGGAACTCTCAATGAAAGCACCAATGTCGGTGTCAAAACCGGCGGATCTCGGGTAGGGGGTCCCAAACTGTGCATCTAGGCGGATGGTAACAGGAGACGAGGGACACGATGTTTTACCCAGGTTCGGGCCCTCTTGATGGAGGTAAAACCCTACGTCCTGCTTGATTAATATTGATGATGTGTGTTACAAGAGTGGATCTACCACGAGATAAAGGAGGCTAAACCCTAGAAGCTAGCCTATGGTATGATTGTTGTTCGTCCTATGGACTACAGCCATCTGGTTTATATAGATACCGGAGAGGGCTAGGGTTACACAAAGTCGGTTACAAAGGTAGGAGATCTACATATCCGTATCGCCAAGCTTGCCTTCCACGCCAAGGAAAGTCCCATCCGGACACGGGACGAAGTCTTCAATCTTGTATCTTCATAGTCTTGGAGTCCGGCCGATGATGATAGTTCGGCTATCCGGACACCCCCTAGTCCGGAACTCCCTCACCACCATTTCTTAAGCTAAAGTAGACCAAGGTAATCCCTATATTAGCATATTACTAAGATAAACAGAAGGCATTGTCGAAACATTTAGGACGTGAGCTTGTCAATCTGAATGTGGAGGGACACAAGCTTAGCCCCGGCCAGCAGCTTGGGCAGAACTGTCAAGAAGGTCAGCTCCTGCACGTCGACGTCGCCGGGATCCTTGCTGCTTGTCACCTCCATTTCCACCTTGACAGCGTCGGTCGTGCCTTTGGGCTCCCCCGGCGGGCCGTTCGCCCACAGCTTGGCCAAGTAGTGCGGCAGTGGGGACGCCCCCGCTCTGATGCAGATGACCGACATGGCGATAGGCGCGCCGATGTCGAGCATGCCACCGACCAAGAAAAACGCGCGACGGTCCTCCTTCGCGAACAGCAAGAGCTGTGGCTCTGATAGTGGCACTTGCAGCTGGAGCACCTTGCCGTACTGGATCCTGTGCACGGGCATGGGATGCGCGGTGCTGATGTGGTGGTAGAGCGCCGGCGGCGGGCCTTTGTAGCTGCAGACGGGCACGGGGCATTTGCAGGGTGCGAGCGGACACACGCTCTGGTGATCGGCGAGCTTGTGGTAAGTGACGTAGAGCCCACAGCCTTCGTGCGGGCACTCCACCCTCATCGACGAAAGGACGGAGTCCACCGCCGTGTTCCGCACGTCGAAGCCACCGCCACGCTCGCACTTCTGGCACTGCCGCTGGTTCTCGGGGCGCTCGACGCGGCAGTCTGCGCAGGATAGGTGCCCTCCCTTGCACTGCAGAAATCAATCCAACAACACATCAATCAAGAAACCTGCAGCTTGCTCAATCAGCCGAACGGACAAGGTGTATTCGAACCTCATACACTGGAGGCGTCAAGGGGCGGAGGCACAAGGGGCAGTGGAGCACGGTGAGGTCCATCAAGACCTTAGAGAGCTCCATCGTCGGGTCATGTTCCTGTTCGGTCTGCATGATCTCACCCTCCTCGTGCACAACCATCCTTCAAGGTGCATTAAATCAACACATGCAAGTACTATCATAAGAAGAGTCACGGCATGCATGCATGCGTTGTAATTAATGCATCGATAAACGCAAATTATTGAAATATATCGAGTGCAGTGCTTTGATGTGTCGCGTCAACTCATACATCAACGAGAAGTTTGATTATCCTCTCCCTCGCGGACTTAACTGCACCTGCCTTTGGCTGTATGACAGGTTGGCCACACACCTGTCGGGCCCACCTGTCATACACGCAAAGATAGGAGCGTCCCTCCCTTGCTCATGAGCGTGGTGGCTGGCAAGACTAGGAGAAGCTTTCGCTACACGCTCTCCCTCCCGCACGCGGTGGACATGCAGCAGTTCAATCGGTGCCAGATGGCCAGAAGCGTACTGTAGTACTCCTCCAGTGCAGTAGTACACCATCATTGTTCGACTTCCCGAAGAGGCGAAGAGCCAAGCGCAGCCCGGACGCTCGTGTGGCAGTTTCATGTGTAGAGTAGTCTAGATAGCGTGTACCGTGCCTGTAAGCTTAAAATCGTTGGGGTCGGCTCCATGCTATGTGGTGGTCTCGAAGTTTTTTTTTAAATTCAAATAGTCTTCTGGCCCTACCAGTCACCCTGGTGATTGTAGTTCGCACGCTCATCTGGTCAAGACAGGAATATATATTTTAATTTATTTATTTTTGAAAAGGGGGGACTCCCCGGCCTGTGCATCAGAATGATGCATACGGCCACATATATTTTAATTTGTGGTGGGTAAATGTTAGAGGTTGCAGCAAATATATTGTACACTGCGGGTCTTTCAGCCAAGTTTAGAGGCAAGCATGTGGGGCCAGTGCTATGATGTGTCGCATCAACTCGTAGAACGAGGAGAAGCTTGATTTTACTACACGCCTTCTCCCTCGCCCATGCGCGCGGTTGCTCGCAAACGAGGACAGGCTTTTGCTTAGTAGTAGTACTTCCACAACAAGCTATTCGTCCCGCTCGTGGTGGACGGACATGCAGCAATGGATTCAACATTGTAGAAGCAGTAGTAGTAACATCATTGTTTGTCTTCTCGAAGAGGCGAAGAGCCAAGCGCAAACCGAACGTTGCAGTTGTGAACATTGGAGCACGCATATAGCCAGGCTCTTGCATGAGACAAAATTGCTATGTGAGCCCACTATTGTACTAGTATGTACAACTACTTGCTAGTATAGCCCTGTAAACCAGAAAGGAGTATTTGCCCTTCTAGAGATTTCAACAAGTGACTAGACTACACCGAGACGGAGTACATATGGAGCAAAATGAGTGAATCTGCACCGTAAATAAATATGACTAGTTCTATCGTTTTCCTCTCTGAGGTGCACAATATTGAGTATACTGACTAGTCTCTTTTTGATATGCATTTACATTTTTTTGACACAGTACAGACGCAAGCGCTCATATACACGCGCATACACTCACCCCTATGAACGCACACACGCACGACACTGTCATCTTGAAATTTACGACACCTCGTCGTCGACGGGTCCATAGGTGCTTGAATGCCAAGGAGGAAGAGGGTAGCGGTTCCCGAGACGTTGAACGGTCAATGATGCATCCTCAATTACATGCAGAGGGAATTAATTGGAGAAGCAGACTAGAGCCAGCATGATGTGAATGCAATAGAGTTTGGACTCTCATATAATAAAGGCGCCCCACAACTCCAATCCATCTACTCCCAAGTCTCTGCGCAACACTGCTCACTCCAATCCAAGACCAAGTGACCAGAAGCCACAAGCACCTATGGAAGCGATGGACGCGAGCGGCAGTCAGCTGTGCCAAATCATCCAAGGCGCCGGCCTACGGCCCCGCACCGCGCAGCATTTCCAGACGGTGCTGGCGACCACAGGCATCGTAGCCCTCGCCAACGCCGGCTTCGCCTCTCGCATGGACGACATGATGGTCAACTCCATCCGCAAGTTCACCGCCGTCAAGAAGCGCGCGGACGACCTTGCCGTACTGCTCCAGCCCACGCGCCCAGGCTCCTCATTGCCTGCCACCCTCATCGGCCTACATGGTGACGAACTCTTTCAAGCCCTGGTGGCCCTGCAGGTGCCGGAGGTCGCGACGAAGAATGTGCACCTCGAGGCCATGCTCGCCGCCCAGCGCCTCGCCATGCAAGAAACCGTCGACCTGCACATCCACGTCTACAAGGAAATCGTCTACATAGGCCACTACAAGGCAAACAAGGACAAAAAGACGTTGGCCTTCTTCCAGCGGCTGGAATCTTTGGACGCCATTGTTCAGAAGCACGTCGACCTGGCCACGAAAGCCGCTGCTACTTAGGCGCCGTTTGGTGGGCTGGCGCCCTAAGTCGAGGAGGTGGACGTCGTCGATGGATGCATCTCTTCTTCTTGCCTCCTATAACCAGCACTGCATTGCCTCGTGGCCTTAATGTTTTATTAGTATAGTACTCCCTATGTTCCCAAATATAAGTCTTTCTAAAGATTCCAGCAAGTGACTACTACATACGGAGCAAAATGAGTGAATCTACACTCTAAACTATGTCTTCATACATCTGTATGTTGTATTCCATTTGAAGTAGTATCTAAAAAGGCTTATATTTATGAACGGAGGGAGTATATGGCATTTTTAATTCCAGTCGTAACGTTTTCACTGTGAGGTGGGGCCGCAGTTGAGCAAACCCACCCCACCCACCGGGCGTCGGCCGAGTTTAGAGCAAGTACAATAAGGTGATGTAGGCGGGCTGTAAGACATTAAATATTATATCCTTGCTTACTTGGAAGAGAGAGAAGAGGAGAGAGAAGAGAAGCGGAAGCGGCTCCCCTGACGTACGTCCCCTGCAGTTGTGGCACTGCCATGTGGGCCTGTTTTTCAATGAGCCCACCTGTCACCGATGGAACGGCACCCTGCCGAACGGCAGAGGAGCCTCGTCCAAGAGAAGCGGGCTACTAGTTAACAGCCGGATGCAACACGTGCTCCTAGGTACTTTGTGAGAGAGTGGAATGGGCCATGTATCAACAAAGTAGTACATATTTATATCTAGCTATTGTACTTGTTCACTATAAACTTGACTATTTGTGACATGGCAACATCATATAGCCAGCAGCTGGTTATATTATTAACCATGCTCTTAGAGAGTATAAGAGAGAAACGAGGGAGGAGGGCTAGCTGTAGCACGGACGCTATTGTCAGATGGGACTCGTGTTTATAGAATAGGAGTACTGAGCACTCATGCCTCTTTTTTTTGAGGGAAAAATTAGTCGTACCACTAGTTGGGTGCGTGCGACCTATAGTTGTCATCACTTTAGGTCTACTTTTCGAACCGCGGCTACGCTTCACAGTACATATTTTTCACGCATTCATCCTCCTATATGTACTCCTAGGCTATTTCCACGTGCTCCCATTCACCGACATGTGGGACATAGAGCATCTGGGGTCGTAGTGCATGCACAACTCGGAGCATATGCCGGGGTACTTTACATTTCAGACCTCACGAATTAC
>NC_041383.1:390228089-390237262 GCF_002162155.2 Triticum dicoccoides | reverse complement strand
ATAAATCAATGAATTACTACATGAAACCGAATTGTTTTCATGGAAACCGGAGCACGTTCATTAAATTTTGGACATAACACGTTTATAAAAAATGACCGGACCTAAACCAATACAAGGGCCTCTTTGATTTTTCCCGAAAAAAGGGCCTCTT
This sequence comes from Triticum dicoccoides, assembly GCF_002162155.2. Classification (NCBI taxonomy): domain Eukaryota; kingdom Viridiplantae; phylum Streptophyta; class Magnoliopsida; order Poales; family Poaceae; genus Triticum; species Triticum dicoccoides. The sequence goes on along the minus strand of NC_041383.1, from coordinate 390,237,111 downwards.
TGATTCGCAGGATACTGAAAACACAGGAATGGGGAAAGTATGATGGCGATGAACCGAGACGAGGAGAACTCTAACTCAGTTAGAGGTTAGAGTTAGATTCTAACCCTGAACTAACTCTAAACCAAAGAGGTGTATGGATGGCAGGGTTAGATTGACAATAAATGCTCTATCTCAATCATTTGACTACTTTGGACTCTATTTTTAGTCAGACTAAAATAAGTCCCTTGGATCCAAGCACCCTCTTGGTGTGGTCGGCTCTTCTGTGGCCTCCTCCCGCTCACAATTGACATAAACGAACCATCTATACAATCAAGCATGCAAAACATGATAATTTTTACATTGTCCATACAAATGAGATATCCCACTTAAACATAAAAGTCGTCAATCAAGCTTCACAAAATAAAGAAACACTTCATGAAACAAAGAATGAGCTAACTCATCACGGAAGTTGTTCACGATAGGGAGGGAGCCTGGAGCCCCTCACGCACCGAGGGAGGAGCTCGCCATCATCGCTCTGGAGGAAGGCTCTGTAGAGCCCAAGCCCCGGGAACCCCTCCGACGCCGGCCCTTGCGAGTTGAGGTCGACACTGGCATGGGTAGCAGGGCCGCTTGCCGCTGACTGGGAACTTAATCTTTGGGCCTCTATAAACAATGCAAGCCTGTAACTAAAATACCTAGAAAGGTGAACTGAATCCTTGGGCCTCTAGAAATAATGCAAGCCTGATACTGAAATACCTAGAAAGGTGAACTGAATCTTTGGGCCTCTAGAAATAATGCAAGCCTGAAACTTAAATACCTAGAAAGGTGAACTGAATCTTTGGGCCTCTAGAAATAATGTAAGCCTGAAGCTGAAATACCTAGAAAGGTGAACTGAATCTTTGGGCCTCTAGAAATAATGCAAGCCTGAAAATGAAATACCTAGAAAGGTGAACTGAATCTTTGGGCCTCTATAAATAATGCAAGCTTGAAACTCAAATACCTAGAAAGGTGAACTGAATCTCTGGGCCTCTAGAAACAATGCAAGCCTGAAATTGAAATACCAAGAAAGATGAACTGAATCTTTGGGCCTCTACAAATAATGCAAGCCTGAAATTGAAATACCTAGAAAGGTGACCTGAATCTTTGGGCCTCTAGAAAGATTTATTACCTCCTCAAGCAACATCAAACAATTCCATGCGTGCATCACAAATCTATAGCAAGTGTGATCAGGATCTACTTTTCTAAATCAGAATTAGCGCTAGAGCAAGCAAGATCAATGATATGGCCGTGAGACAAAGAAGGAACAAACAAACTCACCCCTCTCGCGACCTCCCTGGTAGATGTGCCGCTGTCGGGCACGACAGAGGGAGAAAAACGACTGGTGAAGGGGGAGCGGGGTGACCTTCGAAGGTCGGAGGGAGAGGGCGGCCGGAGTAGGGCGGTGGAGGCCGGAAGGAGAGGGCGGCCGAAGGAGAGAGAGGGCGAGCGGCGCTTGGGCGGGCGGCCCTATGGGGAACAGAGAGGAGTCGTGCGAGAGGGGGGAGCGATCTGGTGCGGGTAGGTGAGATTTTTTTAGGGGAGCGATCTGGTGCGGGCAGGTGAGATTTTTGTAGTTCTCTTTTAGTGGGCCCAGGATAACTAACCCAATTAGAACCTCTCCACCGGGCTAGTTTTTTTAGCTGGGTTAGAGCAAACTAGCTCAAACTAACCCCTCCTGTTTCGATAATTTGAGGCTATTTCAACCCAAACTATCTCTAACTCAGGGATCCAAACAAAGAGGAGTGTTACTGTACATGCTACAGTGTGGACCGTAGCACATTGTTTTTTATGGCCATATCACCACATTATTGTTTTCTACTGCTGGTTCACTGGGCTAGCGTGGTTCGCACGGCTGGTTCACTGGGCTGCCGTGGTTCGCACTCCTCCGACCTGAGTAGTACTCCCTCCGTTCCTAAATATAAGTCTTCGTAGATATTTCACTGTGGACCACATACGGATGTATATAGATGCATCTTATGTGTAGATTCACTCATTTTTCTCCGTATGTGGTCCATAGTGAAATCTCTCCAAAGACTTATATTTAGGAACGGAGGGAGTAGTATAGTACTAGTATATACCGCATCATTCTTTGCTCCTTCTTACTACCCCGACATGTGGGAGAGCCAGCATCCGGGTCGACGTGTCATGCACCAGATTAGAGCGCGAAACGGAAGGGGGGCATCACCCCGGTCGGAGCGCCAGTAATTCATGACTATAGTGACTGGTCATATCACAAGTCTTTCCAGCAGTAACGCGCCGTCAAATCGCACAGCCCCACTCGCTCACCCTCCTCGCCTCTTTGTCAAACCGCCTACCCATAAACTGCCGCGCGTACTGCCCGGGAAAAGCCCCGCCCTCAACTTTTAACTACGCGAAAATAGTTCGAGCTTGTTCGTTCTATATAAATACAGTACTTACTGTATGTTTATTCACCCATGGGGTTGTTCAATGAATGGAGGGGCGGGGAGCACGAGTGAACAATACTACCTCTGTCCGGGTTTATTGGTCCCCATTGTATTTCGTGCCAAATTTTGACCATAGATTAAACTAAGAAATTGTTCACACATGTCACCAAACATTATATTTTTCAAAACTATGTTCAAATACGAATCCAATGAGATAATTTTTCTTGACATGCATTAACATTTTGTTAGTTAAATCTTTAGTCAAAATTTGGCACAAACTATAAAAGGGACCTATAAACCAGGACGGAGGTAGTACTGTAGTAGTAGTAAGTAGGAGTCATAGAGTAGTCACCTTAAATAGAGAGTTTCTTTTCTTTAATGCCACATACACAAATTGAAACGCTTGTTGTGGAGAGAAAAAAGATAATCACTCCACTATATATGGATGCAGGGGCCTGAGCGCTTGCTTTACTAGGGTTGCTCTCTTCATTCTCTCATCCTCTCCAGATATAAACAAGACAGCGGTAGCGACATTTTCTCTCTGCTCACCGCTGGTCACAGATCCAGCCGGATCCCTTCGGCCGGTGTGTGTAGAGGACTAAAAGGTGCATCGTTCACGCGGTCATCGCCGCCGAGGGAGGAAACCCACAGCTGCCGGAGGGGCCCGATCCTCTGCCCGTGTCGTTCTCTCCGACACAGCGCCGGCTCGGGAGGTTCTCCGACTCTTCTTCCTCCCTGTCGTATTGTCCGCAGATCCGACCTGCCGCCGCCGACATCCCGGCGACCCTCAGGTATAAGTTCTTCGAAAGCGGCTTTGCTCTACTGCCCCAGCTCCCCACATGTCTGCATGTGCATCTTTTTCTACTCCCATCAGCTCTTCCAAAGCCACCTAAATTTTTAATATTATTAGAGGTAAAGCTACTTCATGCATTCGAATCTAGGGCTTTGTTCAAACAACGAAGAAAGGGGGGGAAGTTGTAGCATGAATCTAGGACTTGATTCAAAGAGGAAATAATATGGTGAAAGTAATAGAGACCGGATACCCACCGGTGTCTTGGTTGAAAAGGGAAATAATGGGAAAACGCAGTACAAACTGGATAAGGAACATATCTATTATTGGTTGAAAAAAGGATAGAAAGTGGCGGCTGGTGGACAAGTCAACAGAGTATGTCCGGGATTAGATTTGCTGCCATCACATAGTAAAAGGTCTCCAGGATTAGATTTGCGGCCCTCACATAGTAAAAGGTCTCAGGATTATATTTGCTGCCCTCACATAGTAAAAGGTCTTAGGATTAGATTTGCTGCCCTCACATAGTAAAAGGTCTCAGGATTAGATTTGCTGCCCTCACATAGTAAAAGGCCTCCAGAATTAGATTTGCTGCCCTCACATAGTAAAAGGTCTCCAGGATTAGGTTTGCTGCCCTCACATAGCGTGAACAAGCTCGACATCACCACTTTATGCCTCTTTGTAGGTACATTGTGCTAATGCGTCCACTGTCGCATGTCCTTATACCAACCTTTTGCTGTTTTTTTTGCGGGTAAACCAACCTTTTGCTGTAAGGGCGCATGTAAAATGAAGCGATCACACTGTTACCTTAGGGACATGTCTAACCAGTGTTATTGTTAATCTAATGCCTCCAGTGATAAGATGCAATTAAACTGTGTTACAAATGGCACTCCTGCTGTTTTCCCCAGTATGATAAGTAAGTTGCTCCTTTACGCTGTTGAGTGTCCTGGTGTCCCCACGATCCCATGCCCTTAAACCAACTCTTTAGCTGCTGTTGATTTACTGTGTATGGTAAACAAGCAATGCCACCATTAAAGTAATCCCATATCTGAGGAATCTCATTGTTGATCGTAATGCTTCTGGTAACATGAAGCATTGCTGACGTTTTAAAATTTCTACTATCCTTGCGTGATTGCCATGAACATAATTAAGATGCTTCTTTTCATTTTGTATGTGTTCCGTATATTCTTATTGACCAGCAACTGTTTACTTTCTATCATTTTGTGCAGATAGGGATATCCATTTCACCTTGTTGCTATTGTGACCTTTTGGTGAACTACACAAAACACTTTTTTTTGGAATGAGTGTCTTGTGCAGTTCAACTAAAATGTCACGTGGGCAACATCTCTCAATTTTGGTGGAACTGCACAAAATGGTTAAACTAAAGTGAAACCATGCTCTCCTGTCTCCTTGTTTGTGCTATGTAAACATGTTGTGCAAACAGGAATACTCTACTACAGATGTTGTGACGGTCAAGAGCAACATCTCTCAATTTTGGTGGAACTGCACAAAATGGTTCAACTAAAGCGAAATCATGCGCTCCTGTCTCCTTGTTTGTGCTATGCAAACATGTTGTGCAAACAGGAATACTCTACTACAGATGTTGTGACGGTCAAGAGCATTCGCCAAGTTCCTTGATTGTATGACATGGCTAGCCAAGATGGATTTAATCTCGATATTCACTTTATCAAAAGGCTCTAATGGGTTGGTTCTGAATCTTGCAAGCTGGGAATCAGTGAGATGTGTAGGCATCTTTGTTGTACTTATTATTTGAATCTTATTTGTTGGTTCTGAATCTTGCAAGCTGGGAATCAATGAGACATGTAGGCATCTTTGTTGTACTTATTATTTGGATCTTATTTGTTGGTTCTGAATCTTGCAAGCTGGGAATCAATGAGATGTGTAGGCATCTTTGTTGTACTTATTATTTGGATCTTATTTGTTGGTTCTGAATCTTGCAAGCTGGGAAACATGGCATGATGATGCAGAGGACAACAACCATAACAAACAATTCAAACTTGGTAGTATTATCTTTGTGAAAGTGCGACAAATGTGTTGATCGTGTGCGTCTTGAGAATAATAATTCTAATTGTTGTGCATGTTGATCCCGTCGCACTGATAGAACGAGCCAATGCATTGCTTGTTTTAAGTATAAATTTCTACTAAAGCTAATTAAATTTAGTAAAGTGACCACTAACTCCTGTTATTACAGTACCAATACAGACCCGCTCATGAACCGACGTGTGGCCGGAGTAGGTTTCTTAATGGAGGCGTTTGAATGCGCCGAGGGTGCATCTTCTGCCGGGCATGCAGCGGACGAGGGAGGGGTAGTAACTGTTGTCGCCTGTACACACTCAGCTTACTGTTGAATCCAGTTCCCCAAGAGCTGAAAAACGAACTACTGCCGCCGCCTACACACTTGTTCACTCGAAGAGACTCCAATGACGATCCGAGGGGTGAGCCTGCTGGATATGGACTTCAGCAAGGAGTTAGTTCGCTGTTCAGTCCTATGGATGCACCAAGTTGAATGTGATGTACACCAACGATAAGGACTCGGTGAAGCTCTGCCTCGCCTCAGTCCTATGGCTGCACCAGGTTCTAGAGCATTCGCCCATTTCATCGGCAGCGCCGACTGCACCTTCGCTACGTTGGAGAGAAGGAAGAACGCGACGATTCGGCCATCTGGTGCAACAAGCTTGTCGACATCCAGAAGCAATACAAGATCATCAGCAACGGGCAGGAGAAGGACTCCGTGGTTGACCTTGCTGATACCATCATCGACCCCTGATATGCCAACATGAAAGAAGACAACCTAAACACGTGGGAGGTACCTCTGAATCTAGCCTACATAACCTATGCGGCCAAGGACGCATACGCATGCTACGACATGTACAGGCAGATCTTGGACATGAGGGCGTGTCTGCTTCCCATAACCGACAAGTACACGGACAGCCGCAGCGTCATGATCAAGCGTGCCAGGAAGGTCTAGATGTTGTACTTTATCTGTTTATAAGCACCTTTATCATCTGAGTGTTTCATGCATTAGCCTATGTGTCGTAATTATCTGTTTTGTCCGAAATATTTCTTTTAAGAACCCATTAACCTGATTGCTTTTTTTAGTGGCTATTTGATAATGTATGTAAACTAGTTCACTTATCCGTAAAAAAACTAGTTCACTCGGCTGCCGTGCTTTGAATCTCTCCTCCCAACATATTCCTCTCCTCAGGTGGACCCAACAGGTCTCTGAATTTTCTCCCACTTTCTTTTTCGATGTAAACTGAGTTTTCTCCCAGTACTTTCCCCTAGAACCAACTCAATTGTCCCACGTCTAGCCTAAAAAATAATAATACCCCACGTACTATTAACTCATCAAATTAAAATGATATTTTATTTCGTAAGTTGAAAGTTCTTACAAAATAATAATAATAATTGTTTATATATAACTTGCCAAGTTAACTCCTAGTGATTGCGTACATAAGCTTGCAAAGATTTTACTGACGTGCAATCATGTGTTTATGTTTTTATAACATTTCTCCATCTAGCCCAACATGATATTTTCACCCAGCCCAGCAAGTCCGCGGATTTCGAGAAAAATGCAAATGGGATTTAAACGCGCTGCATAGATGCTACATCATTGTTTCACCCAGCCCACCAAATGGACTAAAAAACAAATGGACTGGCTCACATGTGGGCCAGTAGGTCGAAGCCTAAGAAGGCGTTGGATTTACATCCAATGGACGGCATTCTTCTTCAATATCTCGTCTTCTTCCCCCAGCGTTGCCGGAACCGCTTGCTCCAGCCTTCGGCGTCCAGCAGCGTTGTTTTGCGCTCCTCAGCGAAACGCTACCCCGCCGACGGCCAGGCCATCCCTCCACTCTGCACCTCCTGTTATTCTCTGCCGAGTGTAGGCCCACCCCGCACCCGAACCAGTCAAGTTTCCCTCTCCTCTCCGCCTGCGACTCCACTGCCGCGTCTTCCCCATCTCCAGGTCATTCCAGTCTGGGGCCTTGCCGTCGTCCACCGCCTCGGTGCGCTCGGCGCGGCGTGGTCAACATACAAGAGTCATCGGAAGAGGACTGTACGTGGAGAGCCTGACGGCTGGGACCCACGAGGTCCATGGTCACACGCAAGGAAAGTTCCTCCTTATTACGCATTGTACGTGCACTATACGTGGGAAGGGCTTCTGTATTTTGCGAAAAAAAACGTCCCCCCCTCCGCTGACAGGTCGACCCACCAGCTATATCTTCGCACGCAAGGAAGTGTCTCCTTATTACGCACCAAAAAATGAATACCCCCTGCTAGCTAGGACCCACCATAGTGGGTAGCTGACTTGTGGGCCTACTAAGTTGACGAGGACGGAGGGCTTTGTCAACTTAGTCAATATGAACGATTCTAGCTCCAGTGACCATACAATGTCCATCCAACGGCCATAGTGCTTCTTCAACCTCTGTTCTTCTTGCTCCAGCCGCACAAAGCAGTGCGGGTGGTGCCGCGTGCTCCTGCCTCTCGTGGCCGGCTGTGATGTCGCGGAGGCCTCACCGCCCCTACTACTCCCACCGCTGGCCCAGGGTATCCCTCTACTCACCCACACCCCCTGTTATTCTGCGGCGACAGCAGCCTCACGCCACAGCCGAACCAGTGAACCCTCGTACTCCTCTCTGCGTGGGCATCCACTACCGCATCTTCCCCGGCTCCTCGTCGTCCCCTTCCTAGGCCTCGTCGTCATCCACCGCCTTGGTGCTCTCGGCGTGGCGTGGTCAATGGCCGCACGCAAGGAAATGCCTCCTTATTACGCGCATCTGAAGTGGACTGTACATGGAGAGGCCGACAGCTGGGTCCACGGCCGCACGCAAGGAAATGCCTCCTTATTACGCGCAAAATAATGATTCCTCCACCTGACATCGGGGACCCACCGAAAGGGCCTCGGTATTTTGCAAAAAAAAATGTTACCGCCGTTGACAGCTCGGACCCACCAGCTATATCTTCGCACGCAAGGAAGTGCCTCCTTATTACACACAAAAAAATGAATACTCCCCCTGTTAGCTGGGACCCAGTATAGTGGCAGGCTGACTTGTGGGCCTACTAAGTTGTCGGGGACGGAGGGCTTTGTCAACTTAGTCAATATGCACGATTCTAGCTCCAGTGACCGTACGATGTCCATCCAACAGTCGTAGTGCTTCTTCAACCTCTGGTCTTCTTGCTCCAGCCGCCCAAACCAGCACCGGTCGTGCCTCGTGCTCCTGCCTCCCATGGCCGGCTGCGATGCGGCGGAGGCCTCACCGCCCCCTACTACTCCCACCGCTGGCCAGGCCATCCCTCTACTCACCCACACCCCCTGTTATTCTGCGGCGACAGCAGCCTCACACCGCAGCGAACCAGTGAACCCTCGTACTCCTCTACGCGTGGGCATCCACTTCCGCGTCTTCCCCGGCTCCCTGTCGTCCCCTTCCTAGGCCTCGTCGTCGTCCACCGCCCTGGTGCTCTCGGCGTGGCGTGGTCAACGTGGTTAAGGAACGACTTCCATCGGACGTGGACTGTACGTGGAGAGGCTGACAGCTGGGTCCACGGCCGCAGCAAGGAAGTGCCTCCTTATTACGTGCAAAATAATTATTCCTCCACCTGACAGCGGGGACCCACCGGATGGGCCACCATATTTCGTGAAAAAAAACATTTCCCCCCTGACTGCTGGGACCCACCAGCTACACCTTCGCACGCAAGGAAGTGCATTAGGGCAAAAAAAAACGATTCGCCCCCCTGACTGCTGGGACCCACCAGCTACATCTTCGCACGCAAGGAAGTGCGTCCGGGCAAA
>NC_041383.1:390227179-390227877 GCF_002162155.2 Triticum dicoccoides | reverse complement strand
AAAACGATTCACCCCCCCCCCCGACTGTTGGGATCCACCAGCTACATCTTCGCACACAAGGAAGTGCCTGACAGTCGGGACCCACCTGGTCGAAGCGTACGTAGCGTTGTCATTCTGGTCGCGAACGTGTACGTACATACTGGTCGATGTAGAGGCGCGCATGTGTCGTAGATGTAGAGGCACGCACGTAGCATGTACATGTACGTACAGCGGCGAGGGTGCAAGAAAGAAAATACGGCCACGTACGTACATACGGACAGGGTCTCTAACGCCTATCGCGCATACGTACATGGCTGGGTCGGAGCGGAGAAACATCATCGTCGTCGTGTTCATGGGGAGCCAACCGGCTGGGTCGGAACAGAATGCGTGGTCGTGTTCATCGGGAGAGCTTGGACGGAACAGGCTATGGAAACAAGGCCTAGCGTACCGCACAACGGAGGAAACGGCCTTGTGTTCGACCGGCCATGTTCGAAACGGGGTCCTGTTGATCGGGAGGGGCCTGGCGTACCGCAAAACGGAGGAAATGGACCTCCTACGGTCGAAACGGGGGTCCTGTTGATCTGGAGGGGTGTGGCGTACCACAAAACGGATGAAACGGACTTGTGTTGGAGCGCTACGGTCAAAACGGGGGTTCTGTTGATCGGGAGGGGTGTTGCGTACCGCAAAACGGACGAAACGGACTTGTGTTGGAGCGCTAC
>NC_041383.1:390215805-390226775 GCF_002162155.2 Triticum dicoccoides | reverse complement strand
TTCATCCAATTGATCGGCTTCAGTTAGCAGCAGTAGCGAAGGAATCGCTCCATCGGGTTCAGTTAACAGCCATCGGCCGATCGCTCGGGTTCAGTAACGCGTAGCCTGCAGTGCAATCGCTCGGGTTTAGTTAGAGCCCAACGCCTCGCTCGGCTTCAGTTAGAGCCAACGCCTCGCACACACGCGCGTACGTACGAGAGAAACACGCATCGCTCCGCCCCCGACCTCCCACCGTAACCGGCAACACCCCGAAATTTTCCTCCCTCTCGCTTCTACCACGGTTTTTTTCGTCATGGACGGCCCAAAGAATGTCATGCAGCTGTGTCTCCGACCCGCCCAGGACGAAAAGCCCATTTTCTGTCATGATTTTTTGTCATAGAAGTAGGAGCCCACCACATCTATGATGATACCGGGTTTTGTCACAATTATCGTCATAGAAGTGTCATATGTATGACAGAAAAAAAATTCGTTCGGCCCAAAATGTCACGGATGTGTCTTTTTTTTGTAGTGAAACCTGCCGGGTGGGACACAACTAAGGGCACCAAATTAATTATCCCTATCTTCAATGGGAGAGGTGCTTTGTGATGGGTTCAATCTTGCAATGCTTTATATCCCATTGACAGAAGGGGACAAGACATGTATTTGTATTGTTGCCATTAAGGGTAAAATGACAGGGTTTATTCATATTGATTGGGTTTACTTTGTCTACATCATGTCATATTGCTTAAGACGTTACTCCATTTTCATGAACTTAATACCATAGATGCATACTAGATAGCGGTCAATTGGTGGAGTAATAGTAGTAGATGCAGGCATGAGTCGGTCTACTTGCCTAGGACGTGATGCCTATATACATGATCATTGCCTTGGATATCGTCATAACTATGAGCTTTTCTATCAATTGCCCAATAGTAATTTGTTCACCCACTGTATGCTATGTGTTCGAAAGAGAAGCCTCCAGTGAAAGTTATGGCCCCCGGTTCTACTTTTCGTATTACTAAAACAAAAATTCCTTTCCTGCAATTTTATTTCTTTTATTTTGTTTTGCAATTTATGCATCTACCTATACAAGATTTTATCCTTGCAAGTAACGAGTTCAAGGGGCTTGACAACCCTCTTGCCTGTGTTGGGTGCAAGTATTTGCTTTTGTGTGTGCAGGTGTTGTTCATGAAGCTTTGCGTGATTCTCCTTTTGGTTCAATAAACCTTGGTTCTCACTTAGGGAAATACTCATCTCTACTGTACTGCATCTCCTCTCCTCTTCGGGGCAAATTCCAACGCAGCTCACAAGTAGCACTGTCCTGCCTACAATTCTTTGGCTATGGAAGACCTATTTTCAATTGAAGCACAAGATATTCTTTTGGCTTCTCCTCAATAATAGGTTTAACACTAGAGCCCTTTCTGAAGGAAATATGCCCTACAGGCAATAATAAATTGTTATTTATATTTCTTTATATCATGATAAATGTTTATTATTCATGCTAGAATTGTATTAACCAGAAACTTAGTACATGTGTGAATACATAGACAAAAAAAAGTGTCCCTAGTATGCCTCTACTTGACTATCTCATTAATCAAATATGGTTATGTTTCCTGACCATAGACATGTGTTGTCATTTGATGAACGGGATCACATCATTAGAGAATGATGTGATGGACAAGACCCATCCGTTAGCTTAGCATATTGAGCGTTAAGTTTTATTGCTATTGCTTTCTTCATGACTTATACATGTTCCTCTCACTATGAGATTATGCAACTCCCGAATACCGGAGGAACACCTTGTGTGCTATCAAACGTCACAACATAACTGGGTGATTATAAAGATGCTCTACAGGTGTCTCCGAAGGTGTTTGTTGAGTTGGCATAGATCAAGATTAGGATTTGTCACTCCGTATATCGGAGAGGTATCTCTGGGCCCTCTTGGTAATGATCATCACTATAAGCCTTGCAAGCAATTTGACTCATGATTTAGTTACGGGATGATGCATTACGGAACGAGTAAAGAGACTAGCCGGTAATTAGATTCAACTAGGTATGATGATACCGACGATCGAATCTCGGGCACGTAACATACCGATGACAAAGGGAACAACGTATGTTGTTGTGCAGTTTGACCGATAAAGATCTTCGTAGAACATGTAGGAGCTAATATGAGCATCCAGGTTCCGCTATTGGTTATTGATCGGAGATGTGTCTCGATCATGTCTACATAGTTCTCAAACCCGTAGGGTCCGCACGCTTAACGTTCGATGACGATTTATATTATGAGTTATGTGTTTTGGTGACAGAAGTTTGTTCGGAGTCCCGGATGAGATCACGGACATGATGAGGAGTCTCAAAATGGTCGAGAGGTAAAGATTGATATATTGGAAGGTTATATATGGACATCGGAATGGTTCTGAGTGATTCAGATATTTTTTCGGAGTACCGAGGTGTTACCGGAACCCCCCGGGGAAGTTTTGGGCCAACATGGGCCTAAGGGAGAGAGAGGGAAGCCCGCGGGGGGTGGCCGCGCCCCCCTCCTAGGGAGTCCGAATAGGACAAGGAGGAGGGGGCGGCGCCCCCCTTTCCTTTCCCTCTCCCTCTCCTTCCTATTCCCTCTGATGGAAAAAGGAAAAGGGGGGAGGGTGAATCCTACTTGGACTAGGAGTCCAAGTAGGACTCCCCCATGGCGCGCCCGTCATGGCCGTCGACCTCTCTCCCCCGTCCTTTATATACATGGGCAGGGGGCACCCCAAAGACACATCAATTGTTCTCTTAGCCGTGTGCGGTGCCCCCCTCCACAGTTTACTCATCCGGTCATAGCGTCGTAGTGCTTAGGCGAAGCCCTGCACGGATCACATCACCAACACCATCACCATGCCGTCGTGCTGATGGAACTCTCCCTCGACCCTCTACTGAATCAAGAGTTCGAGGGACATCATCGAGCTGAACGTGTGCTGAACACGGAGGTGTCGTACGTTCGGTACTTGGACCGGTTGGATCGTGAAGACATTCGACTACATCAACCGCATTAACCTAACGCTTCCGCTTTCGGTCTATGAGGGTACGTGGACACACTCTCCCCCTCTCGTTGCTATGTATCTCCTAGATAGATCTTGCGTGATTGTATGAATTTTTTTGAAATTGCATGCTACATTCTGATACGTCTCCAACGTATCTATAACTTTTGATTGTTCCATGATATTATATTATCTATTTTGGATGTTTAATAGGCATTTATATGCTATTTTATATTTTTTGGGACTAACCTATTAACCGAGGGCCCAGTGCCAGTTTCTGTTTTTGCCTATTTTAGAGTTTCACAGAAAAGGAATACCAAACGGAATGAAACCTTCGCGATGATCTTTCTTGGACCGAAAGCAAACCCGAAGACTTGGAGATGAAGCTGGAGATGCAACAAGGCGGCCACGAGGCAGGAGGGTGCGCCTCCTACCTCATGGGCCCCTCTAGCTCCCCTGACCTAGTTCCTTCGCCACAAACCACTTCTCCACCGCCGCAACCTTCTGTACCCACGAGATCCCATCTAGGGGCCTTTTCCGGCATCCTTCCGGAGGGGTATTCGATCGCGGAGGGTTTCTACATCAACACCATTACCTCTCCGATGAAGCGTGAGTAGTTTACCACAGACCTTCGGGTCCATAGTTATTAGCTAGATGGCTTCTTCTCTCTCTTTGATTCTCAATACCATGTTCTCCATGATGTTCTTGGAGATCTATTCGATGTAATATTCTTTTGCGGTGTGTTTGCCGAGATCCGATATATTGTGGATTTATGATCAGATTATCTATGAATATTATTTGGTTCTTCTCTGAATTCTTATATGCATGATTTGATATCTTTGCAAGTCTCTTCGAATTATCGGTTTAGTTTGGCCTACTAGATTGATCTTTCTTGCAATGGGAGAAGTGCTTAGCTTTGGGTTCAATCTTGCGGTGTCCTTTCCCAGTGACAGTAGGGGCAGCAAGGCACATATTGTATTGTTGCCATCGAGGATAAAAAGATGGGGTTTTCATTATATTGCTTGAGTTAATTCCTCTACATCATGTCATCTTACTTAGTGCCTTACTCCGTTCTTTATGAACTTAATACTCTAGATGCATGTTGGATAGCGGTCGATGTGTGGAGTAATAGTAGTAGATGCAGAATCGTTTCGGTCTACTTTACACGGACGTGATGCTTATGTTCATGATCATTGCCTTAGATATCATCATAACTATGCGCTTTTCTATCAATTGCTCAGTAGTAATTTATTCACCCACAGTAATATTTGCTATCTTGAGAGAAGCCACTAGTGAAACCTATGGCCCCGGGGTCTCTTTTCCATAATATTGAATCTCTTTTACATCTTACTAGTTTCCGATCTACTATTTTCCAATCTATTACTTTCCGATCTATAAACCAAAAATACCAATTATATTTACTTTACCGTTTATCTATCTCTATCAGACCTCACTTTTGCAAGTGACCGTGAAGGGATTGACAACCCCTTTATCATGTTGGGTGCAAGTTGTTGATTGTTTGTGCAGGTATTTGGTGACTTGTGCGTTGTCTCCTACTAGATTGATACCTTGGTTCTCAAAACCGAGGGAAATACTTACGCTACTTTGCTGCATCACCCTTTCCTCTTCAAGGGAAAACCAACGCAAGTTCAAGAGGTAGCATGTTCCCCAACAGTGGCATTCGAACTAGGTCTATGCGTAGATGATATGCACGAGTAGAACACAAAGAGTTGTGGGTGATAATAGTCATACTGCTTACCACCAACGTCTTAATTTGATTCAGCGATAGTGTTGGATGAAGCGGCCCGGACCAACATTACATGACCACGTTCATGAGGCCGGTTCTATCGACGTGCTTTGCACATAGGTGGCTGGCGGGTGTCTGTTTCTCCAACTTTAGTTGAATCGAGTTTGACTATGGCCGGTCCTTCTTGAAGGTTAAAACAACACACTTGACGAACAATCGTTGTGGTTTTTATGCGCAGGTAAGAACGGTTCTTGCTAGAAGCCCATAGCATCCATGTAAAACTTGCAACAACAAAGTAGAGGACGTTTAACTTGTTTTTGCAGGGCATGTTGTGATGTGATATGGTCAAGACGTGATGTGATATAAATTGTTGTATGAGATGATCATGTTTTGTAACAAAGTTATCGGCAACTGGCATGAGCCATATGGTTGTCGCTTTATTATATGAAATGCAATCGCCATGTAATTGCTTTACTTTATCACTAAGCGGTAGCGATAGTCATAGAGGCAATAGTTGGCGAGACGACAACAATGCTACGATGGAGATCAAGGTGTCAAGCCGGTGACAATGGAGATCATGACAGTGCTTTGGAGATGGAGATCAAAGGCACAAGATGATGATGGCCATATCATGTCCATATTTTGATTGCATGTGATGTTATCTTTTATGCATCTTATTTTGCTTAGTACGGCGGTAGCATTATAAGATGACCCCTCACTAAATTTCAAGGTATAAGTGTTCTTCCTGAGTATGCACCATTGCTACAGTTCGTCGTGCCGAAACACCACGTGATGATCGGGTGTGATAAGCTCTACGTTCACATACAATGGGTGTAAGACAATTTTGCACGTGCAGAATACTCGGGTTAAACTTGACAAGCCTAGCATATGCAGATATGGCCTCGGAACACTGAGACTAAAAGGTCGAACATGAATCATATAGTAGATATGATCAACATAGAGATGTTCACCATTGAAAACTACTCCATCTCACGTGATGATCGGACATGGTTTAGTTGATATGGATCACGTGATCATTTAGATGACTAGAGGGATGTCTATCTAAGTGGGAGTTCTTTAGTAATATGATTAACTAAACTTTAATTTATCATGAACTTAGTCCTGATAGTTTTTTGCATATCTATGTTGTTGTAGATCAATGGCCCGTGCTACCGTTCCCTTGAATTTTAATGCATTCCTAGATAAAGCTAAGTTGAAAGATGATGGGTAGCAATTACACAGACTGGGCCGTAACTTGAGGATTATCCTCATTGCTACACAGAAGAATTATGTCCTTGAAGCACCGCTAGGTGTACCACCTGCCCCAGCAACTACAGACATTGTGAATGCCTGGCAGTCGCGTGGTGATGACTACTCGGTAGTTCAATGTGCCATGCTTTACAGCTTAGAACCAGGACTTCAAAGACATTTTGAACGTCATGGAGCATATGAGATGTTCCAAGAGTTGAAGTTAATATTTCAAACAAATGCCCGAGTAGAGAGATATGAAATCTCCAACAAGTTCTATAGATGCAAGATGGAGGAGAATAGTTTTGTCAGTGAACACATACTCAGAATGTTTTGGTACCATAACCACTTGACTCAACTGGGAGTTAATCTTCCTAATGATAGTTTCATTGACAGAGTTCTTCAATCACTGCCACCAAGCTATAAAGGCTTCATGATGAACTATAATATGCAAGGGATGGAAAAGACAATTCCCGAGCTCTTCGCAATGCTAAAGGCTGCAGAGGTCGAAATCAAGAAGGTGCATCAAGTGTTGATGGTTAACAAGACCACTAGTTTCAAGAAAAAGGGCAAAGGGAAGAAGGGGAACTTCAACAAGAATAGCAAGCAAGTTGCTATTCTCGGGAAGAATCCCAAGTCTGGACCTAAGCCTGAAACTAAGTGCTTCTACTACAAAGGGACTGATCACTAGAAGCGAAATTGCCCCAAGTATTTGGCGGATAAGAAGGATGGCAAAGTGAAAGGTATATTTGGTATACATGTTATTGGTGTGTACATTACTAATGCTCATAGTAGCGCCTGGGTATTTGATATTGGTTCTGTTGCTCATATTTGCAACTCGAAACAGGGGCTACGGATTAAATGAAGATTGGCTAAGGACGAGGTGACTATGCGCGTCGGAAATGGTTCCAAGGTCGATGTGATCGCTATCGGCACGCTACCTCCACATCTACCTTCGGGATTAATTTTAGACCTGAATAATTGTTATTTGGTTCCAGCTTTGAGCATGAACATTATATCTGGATCTTGTTTGATGCGAGATGTTTATTCATTTAAATAAGAGAATAATGGTTGTTTTATTTATATGAGTAATATCTTTTATGGTCATGCACCCTTGATGAGTGGTCTATTTTTGCTGAATCTCGATCCTGGTGAGACACATGTTCATAATATTGAAGGAAAAAGATGCAAAGTTAGTGATGATAGTGCAACTTATTTGTGGCACTGCCGTTTAGGTCATATTGGTATAAAGCGCATGAAGAAACTCCATGGTGATGGGCTTTTGGAATCACTTGATGCTTGTGAACCATGCCTCATGGGCAAGATGACTAAGACACCGTTCTCCGGAACAATGGAGCGAGCAACTGACTTACTGGAAATAATACATACCGATGTATGCGGTCCAATGAGTGTTGAGGCTCGCGGCGGGTATCATTATTTTCTGACCTTCACAAATGATTTGAGCAGATATGGGTATATCTACTTGATGAAACATAAGTCTGAAAACATTTGAAAAGTTCAAAGAATTTCAGAGTGAAGTGGAAAATCATCATAACAAGAAAATAAAGTTTCTATGATCTGATCACGGAGGCAAATATTTGAGTTACGAGTTTGGTCTTCATTTGAAACAATGTGGAATAGTTTCGCAACTCACGCCACCTAGAACACCACAGCGTAATGGTGTGTCCGAATGTCATAACCGTACTTTATTAGATATGGTGTGATCTATGATGTCTCTTACTGATTTACCGCTAACGTTTTAGGGTTATGCTTTAGAGACGGCTGCATTCATGTTAAATAGGGCACCATCTAAATCCGTTGGGATGACACCATATGAACTGTGGTTTGTCAAGAAACCTAAACTGTCGTTTCTTAAAGTTTGGGGCTGCGATGCTTATGTAAAAAAGCTTCAACCTGATAAGCTCAAACCCAAATTGGAGAAATGCGTCTTCATAGGATACCCAAAGGAAACTGCTGGGTACACCTTCTATCACAGTTCCGAAGGCAAGATATTCATTGCTAAGAATGGATCCTTTCTAGAGAAGGAGTTTCTCTCGAAAGAAGTGAGTGGGAGGAAAGTAGAACTTGATGAGGTAATTCTACCTTCTCCTGAATTGGAAAGTAGTTTATCATAGAAATCAGTTCCAGTGATTCCTACACCAATTAGCGAGGAAGCTAATGATGATCATGAAACTTCAGATCAAGTTACTACCAAACCTCGTAGGTCAATTAGAGTACGGTCCGCACTAGAGTAGTATGGTAATCCTATTCTGGAGGTCATGTTACTAGACCATGATGAACCTATAAACTATGAGGAAGCGATGATGAGCCCAGATTCCACGAAATGGCTTGAGGCCATGAAATCTGAGATGGGATCCATGTATGAGAACAAAGCGTGGACTTTGGTGGACTTGCCCGATGATCGGTAAGACATAAAAAATAAATGGATCTTCAAGAAGAAGATTGGCACTGACAGTAATGTTACTGTCTACAAAACTCGACTTGTTGTGAAAGGTTTTCGACAAGTTCAAGGAGTTGACTATGATGAGACCTTCTCATTCATAGCCATGCTTAAGTTTGTATGAATCATGTTAGAAATTGCCGCATTTTATGATTATGAAATTTGGCAAATGGATATCAAAACTGCATTCCTTAATGGATTTCTTAAAGAAGAGTTGTATATGATGCAACCAGAAGGTTTTGTCGATCCAAAAGGTGCTAACAAAGTGTGCAAGCTCCAGCGATCCATTTACGGACTGGTGCAAGCCTCTCAGAGTTGGAATATATGCTTTGATAATGTGATCAAAGCATATGGTTTTATACAGACTTTTGGAGAAGCCTGTATTTACAAGAAAGTGAGTGGCAGCTATGTAGCATTTCTAATATTATATGTGGATGACATATTGTTGATTGGAAATAATACAGAATTTCTGGATAGCATAAAAGGATACTTGAATAAGAATTTTTCAATGAAAGACCTCGGTGAAGCTGCTTATATATTGGGCATCAAGATCTACAGATATAGATCAAGACGCTTAATTGGACTTTCAAAAAGCACATACCTTGATAAAGTTTTGAAGAAGTTCAAAATGGATCAGTCAAAGAAAGGGTTCTTGCCTGTGTTACAAGGTGTGAAGTTGAGTCAGACTCAATGCCCGACCACTGCAGAAGATAGAGACAAAATGAAAGTCATTCCCTATGCCTCGGCCATAGGATCTATCATGTATGCAATGCTGTGTACCAGACCTGATGTGTGCCTTGTTATAAGTTTAGCACGGAGGTACCAAAGTAATCTAGGAGTGGATCACTAGACAACAGTCAAGAACATCCTGAAATACCTAAAAAGGACTAAGGATATGTTTCTCATTTATGGAGGTGACAAAGAGCTTGTCGTAAATGGTTACGTCGATGCAAGCTTTGACACTAATCCGGATGACTCTAAGTCGCAAACCGGATACGTATTTATATTGAATGGTGGAGCTGTCAGTTGGTGCAGTTCCAAGCAGAGCGTCGTGGTGGGATCTACGTGTGAAGCAGAGTACATAGCTGCTTTGGAAGCAGCAAATGAAGGAGTCTGGATGAAGGAGTTCATATCCGATCTAGGTGCAATACCTAGTGCATCGGGTCTAATGAAAATCTTTTGTGACAATACTAGAGCAATTGCCTTGGCAAAGGAATCCAGATTTCACAAGAGAACCAAACACATCAAGAGACGCTTCAGTTCCATCCGCGATCAAGTCAAGGAGGGAGACATAGAGATTTGCAAGATACATACGGATCTGAATGTTGCAGACCCATTGACTAAGCCTCTTCCACGAGCAAAACATGATCGGCACCAAGACTCCATGGGTGTTAGAATCATTACTATGTAATCTAGATTGTTGACTCTGGTGCAAGTGGGAGACTGGAGGAAATATGCCCTAGAGGAAATAATAAAGTTTTTATTTATATTTCCTTATATCATGATAAATGTTTATTATTCATGCTAGAATTGTATTAACCGGAAACTTAGTACATATGTGAATACATAGACAAAACAAAGTGTCCCTAGTATGCCTCTACTTGACTAGCTCGTTAATCAGAGATGGTTATGTTTCCTGACCATAGACATGTGTTGTCATTTGATGAACGAGATCACATTATTAGATAATGATGTGATGGACAAGACCCATCCGTTAGCTTAGCATATTGATCATTAAGTTTTATTGCTATTGCTTTCTTCGTGACTTATACATGTTCCTCTGTCTATGAGATTATGCAAGTCCCGAATATCAGAGGAACACCTTGTGTGTTATAAAACATCACAACATAATTGGGTGATTATAAAGATGCTCTACAGGTGTCTCCGATGGTGTTTGTTGAGTTAGCATAGATCGAGATTAGGGTTTGTCACTCCATATATCATAGAGGTATCTCTGGGCGCTCTCAGTAATGCTCATCACTATAAGCCTTGCAAGCAATGTGACTAATGAGTTAGTTACGGGATGATGCATTATGGAACGAGTAAAGAGACTTGCTGGTAATGAGATTGAACTAGGTATGATGATACCAATGATCGAATCTCGGGCAAGTGACATACCGATGAAAAAGGGAACAACGTATGTTGTTGTGCGGTTTGACCGATAAAGATCTTCGTAGAATATGCAGGAGCCAATATGAGCATCTAGGTTCCGCTATTGGTTATTGATCGGAGATGTGTCTCGATCATGTCTACATAGTTCTCAAATCCGTAGGGTCCGCACACTTAACGTTCGATGACGATTTGTATTATGAGTTATGTGTTTTGGTGACCGAAGTTTGTTCGGAGTCCCGAATGGGATCACGGACAGGACGAGGAGTCTTGAAATGGTCGAGGGGTAAAGGTTCATATATTGGAAGGTTATATTCGGACATCGGAATGGTTCCGAGTGATTTGGATATTTTTCCGGAGTATCGAGGGGTTACCGGAACCCCCCGGAGAAGTTTTGGGCCAA
>NC_041383.1:390195041-390215430 GCF_002162155.2 Triticum dicoccoides | reverse complement strand
CTAGGGAGTCCGAATAGGACAAGGAGGAGGGGGTGGCGCCCCCTTCCCTTTCCCTCCCCCTCTCCTTCCTATTCCCTCCGGTGGAAAAAGGAAAAAACGGGGCCGAATCCTACTTGGACTAGGAGTCCAAGTAGGACCCCCCATGGCGCGCCCCTCCTGGCCATCGGCCTCTCTCCCCCCTCCTTTATATACGTGGGCAGGGGGCACCCCGAAGACACATCAATTGTTCTCTTAGCAGTGTGCGGTGCCCCCCTCCACAGTTTACTCCTCCGATCATAGCGTCGTAGTGCTTAGGCCAAGCCCTGCACGGATCACATCACCAACACCGTCACCATGCCGTCGTGCTGACGGAACTCTCCCTCGACCATCTACTGGATCAAGAGTTTGAAGGACGTCATCGAGCTGAACGTGTGCTGAACACGGAGGTGTCGTACTTTGGTACTTGGATCGATTGGATCGTGAAGACTTTCGACTACATCAACCGCGTTAACCTAACGCTTCCGCTTTTGGTCTACGAGGGTACATGGATACACTCTCCCCCTCTCGTTGCTATGCATCTCCTAGATAGATCTTGCGTGATCGTAGGAATTTTTTTGAAATTGCATGCTACGTTCCCAACACTTTTGCAGCGCAAAAGTTTCTTCATTGAGGACTATTCTTGTGTGTTATGTCACAAACATGATTTAGAGACTAGAGACCACCTTTTCTTCCATTACCTCTTTGCCAAGATCTGTTGCTCATATCCGTGTCCAACTTGCGCTCCTACTCATCAAGGCTTGCAGACAGAGATTGAGCACCTAAAACCCTTTTGGCTCTGCCTTTCTCTCTTGAATTATCCTTGTTTGTTAGGCAATCTGGACAACTCAAAACAATTTTATCTTTGTCTACTCTAGTGGGATATTGTTCTACTCTAACGGTACGGGTTTCCTTAGCTAATTCATTCATCATTTTTAATGCTTCCTCTATCGAAGACCCTAACTTATTGAAGTGGTTATGCATCTTATTATTAATTTTCCTCTAACTTTTAAATACTTGGCATATTATTTTTTTCTCATGTCCAATCCCCGCATAAGATGCTCCAACGTTATTTCTGTTTTATTGACCTTTATTTGTGGGGCTCCATCTAGATTTTCCATAGCATAAAAAGCATCTAGGGTGTGACTACCCAAGAAATTTCCTCTTGTTATTGTATCTAGAACGAATCTATACCAAGTAGTAATGCCAACATAAAAATTCCTAAGAAGTATTGTGGTAGATTGCTTATGAGTAGACCTATTTTGAGCGTCATGTATTCTATACCAATAATCTTTTAAACTTTCTCCACCTCTTTGTTTGAAATTAAGCACTTCTAGCTCAGGTGTGATAAAAACAAGTGAAGAACTAGACATGATTACAAACTAGAACAAAAGTAGCAACTACGATTTTTATGGCCTTTTTAGAAATTTTCTGGGCAAGCAAAGATGCAAGCAAACAAGAAAAAAAGTAGCTAAGCAAGATAGATAACAAGAATGTAATGTGGTAGTATGAAGAACCTGTTTGTTTGACAGGAAACTCCCCGAAAATGGTGCCAAAAATCTTGCTTGCTCTCTCGTAAGAGTGGTTGGGTAAACCCGTGTGAAGTAACCTAGCAATAGGTATTTTCCTAAATAGAGAAAGAAGGTTTATTGAACTAGAAGGAGTTCTTTCAGCAAACAAACCACTGGTACCTGCACACAAAACATATCACAAACTTGCCCCCAACACGTTAAGATGGTTGTCAAGCTTCTTGTCTTGTCAGTTATAAGATTAAGTTGCGCAGTATGGTACAAATTGATAGGTAAATAAAATGGTACAACAAATAATAGTAATTTTGATGAAGATTCCAGTAATGGAGAATAAACCCAGGGGGCATAGGTTCACTAGTGGCATCTCTCATAAGCATAATTGTGTAGGGTGGTGAACAAATTAGAGTTAGTCAATTTAATTGCAATATTAATATTTATGACCATGACAATTCATCTTATAATCTCATATAAGCATTATGTCTGTGATATGTAGATCGTCATGCAACTGCATCTACTACTAATACTCCACCCCAAGACCGCTATCCAGAATGCATCTCGAAGTATTAAGTTCATGATAAATAGATCATTGCAATAAGCAAGATGACATAAATTTAGATAGTAAAATATCTAGCAATATGGCAAGAAACCATCATCTTATTCTTAGTGGCAACAATACAATACATGTCTTTTCCCTTTATGTTATTGGGGCACCGCAAGGTTAGAACCCACAACAATGCACAACTCCCTATGAATAAACTACTCATCAAACTTGGCCAAAGAAGACAAATGGGTCAGAGAACATACAAAGCTATTCAATTATACAACAAAAAAACTCAAAAGTTTCAATTGATTTCAATGATCAGTCTGATCATAAAGTGACAATTCATCATATCCTAACAAACACACTACCAATTACATTAGTTTGATCACGATCATGTGAGGCGGCTCACGATAATGTGGTATTGAAGAACAAGAGAGAGAATATGACATCTAGCTACAACTATGGACGTAAGGTCCTAAAGGAACTAGTCACACATGATCATGGAGGGAATAAGGTTGATGAAGAAGCCTCTGACAATGGATTCCCCCTCCGACAGAGTGTTGGAACATGCTTTCAGATTGGATCTCCTCGGAACAAGAACTTGTGGGCGGAAAAAAATTGGTACCGAGGGTTTCGCTAATTATGAGATTTATAGGCGAAAGAATGGAGCTAAGATGTTCACAGGGGGGCCATGCAGCCTAGGGGTGCGGGTCAACCCTTGGCCGCACCCCTACCCGCGTGGGGCCCCTATGGGGCCTCTCGTCTAGCTTCGGTGCTTTCCGAACTTTTCTTGTGGAGAAAAAAATCGTATTAAATCCCGATGGCATTTTGACCCTCACAGATATTGATTTTGTGAAAAATCAAAAACCTGTATAAAACAATAACCGACTCTCGGCACTAAATTAATGGTTAGTTCAGAAAAATAATAAAAACTGGTATAAAAGGTATTCAAAAGCAATAATACAATAGCATGAAATAATAATAAAAATATAAATACGTTTGTGACGTATCAAGAATCAGGTGTAAAGTAGTTTCCATCAACGTCAAATGCCCCCATGGCTTGATCCTATTCAGCACTCTCGATGACACTTGATCGATCCCTTGAAATTGAGAACATGCTCTTCCGCATGCTCTGCGTTTGCAAAGACTGCCTGCATCATCACCGTTTCATCCGCATAGTCCACCTTATCGGACGACTCAACGTAGTGCTCGTATACGTAGCCCATGTCTGAATTCATTGCTTCGAAGAAGAGACAATAAATTAGCATGACCACCAAACACTTGTGGGGCGTGGTTTGACCCCCTACGGGGCTGATAGTACCTGCGCGGCGGATGAACAAGAGGTGTGGACCGACGGCGAAGGACAAGTGGCATGGTGATTGGGTGTAGCGGTGGAGGTCGCGGAGATCCGTAAAGGGTTTGGCGGGCGATCAGTGTGATAGAGTGTCACTGTGAGCCAGGGAGTAAGCTGTCACAGAGAAAAAGGAAGGATGAAGACATGAGTCGAGATGAGGTTTTGGTGGGCCATGGCGTCCCGGACTCCTGTAGAGCGTCTCTAATTTGTTTTCGGTTTGTGAAAGAACAGAGTCTGAATTGTTCCACACACCAATACAAAATGACTTTGCATGACAAACTGCGTCTGAACAAGTTGGGATATGCCCAACTCCAGCGTGCTACCCCATACTGTCCGTTTGGAGTAAAACGAACAAATCAGACGGCCCAGCGCGCGACGGCTTGGACCCATCTGGTCCATTTTGTGTCCGGGCCGACCCATTTCGAGCGCAAACATGCGCGCGATTTGGGTCGCGGTGGAGGGCAAACGAATGCCTCGTTCGTCCGCGTCGAGGCCGCGTGGCAGGCGGCCACCTACCTCCCACCGCCCGACATAAATGCGCACGCGCGGTCGGCCCCACCTGTCATCCGCCTAGCGAACGGTCGATTTCCTTCTTAAATGGGGAAGCCTGGACCGACCGTCATCTACCCCCCACTCGAGCCCTTGCTGCCTCCTCGAAACCAACACCCCAAACCCTAGCCTCTCCCCGTCCCCGATCTCGCCGGCCGGCCACCTCGCAGCCATGGGCTTCTGGAACCACGGCCACAAGGGCAAGCACGACCATGAGGCTAGCTCGTCGTCAGGTCGCCGCCGCGGCTCCGTGAAGGAGGAGTCTGCATCACCGCCACCGCGTCGGACCCCCGCGCCTACCCCATTCACCGTCGGCCCTACGGCCGGCGACGAGCGCGACCGGCAGTACATCACCGCGGATGTGTGTCGCCGTTATTGGCAGATGAGGACGCCGCTCCCCTGGAGCGACGTGCACCTGTCCAATAACTGGCACTTGTCCGCGGATCGGGTGTCGATCCCGCCGGTGCCTGTGAGCGGCCGTGCGCGCTGCGAGGAGGTTGATCACCGCCGCCGCCTCCTCCCCGACGACCTGTACTACGACGCCAGGTACGCCCCAGACTCCACCCTCTGGGACACTTGGTTCCAGGACGGGCACGACATGAGGCGCGCCTCGTTTTTCGCCGGCACCTCCTCGGGGCCGCGGCGGCCACGTGAGCGCCGTGCAGCGCGTGCTCCCCAGGTGCGCGGGCGCACACGGGTGCGCGGCCTCATGCCCACGCCGTCGCTGTCGCCTTCACCGTCGCCGTCTCCGTCTCCACCACCACCACCTCGCATGACAGTGGAGGAGGAGGCTCGGCTCATGCAGCGTGTCATGGAGGACTCCATGCGCACGCACGATGAGCGCCAATGGGAGGGCCTCGAGGAGATGATGGCCCTCTCTGCGGCCGGCGACGTCGCATCCCCGAGCTGGAGATGGTGAAGGCGGAGGCGTGATGGAGGAGGAGCCGGTGGCCGCGTTCCATCCGGGCCTGGTGGGCCAGCAATGGAGCTGGTCGTGCACGGCTTCGGAGATGGCCGACACCGTGGGGGACGTGAACTGGTGCCCCACGCCGCCGCGGTCACCGGAGCGGGAGGCCTCGCCACGGGAGGAGGTGATGCAGGCACCTCTGACCTCCCAGCGCGTCTCCGTCTACCACGCACCGCCGTCCCATCTCTGGACGCCGCCGGACTACGTCGACCTCGTCAGCGATGACGACGACAACGACGGCCGCTGAAGACGGCGACGGGCACGGCAGAAGTGCGCGAGGGGCGTTTTCTCTCTCAGTTTTTTATGTTAATTATGGCAATGTGAATCGTGGAACTGGGCCGTTTTGTGGTCGTAAACCCCCTAATTAAGTTTATGTTTTTATGTTTGCGTTTGTTATATATTTTTCCGCATTTTATTTTAGGTTTTTGCATTTTTTTTAATCACATCCATCCCGAACATGATTTGGGGTGCGGCCACCCGTTGGGCGCACCGACAACCCAAGCGACCCAAAGGACATGGGCCGCCCCATTGCCGCCTCAAACGGACAAAAACAGGCCAAAACGGACGTCCGTTTGAGGTCGCGCGCTGGAGTTGACTTAACCTAGGGCATGTTCGTCAATCGACCGCTCCAAGAAATACGTGAATCTGCAGAACATCACTTTCTTCACTCCGTGTTTTCTGCGCTGGAGTTGGCCTTAACATAGGGCATGTTCGAAAATCGACCGCTCCAAAAAATACGTGAATCTGCGGAGCATCTCTTTATCCACTCCGTGTTTTCATCTGAAGCTCGGGGTCGTGCGGAGTGGCGAGACTCCGAACCGGCCGCTAGTTGGAGACTACTCTCACGAAACTCAACGCCGCTCCGAAGTGCCAGCGGCCGGCTGGGCCCCGCGACAGAACCCCTACGCCGGCGTCGGCGGGATTTTACAGGTAAGCACCCCCATCCCTTGACGTCTAATTCTCAGGAGCCCGAGGCTCAAAGCGAAAAAAGCTGAACAATTTTCGAAGCGCCCGGGCGGGGCCCAGACCAAAGCGCGGAGAGCGGGACCGGGACCAAACCCAGCCCGGCAACCTTTTATTTTTCGAGTTTATGCATCCGGCCCCCGGAAACTGTCGATAATTATATGGACCGGCTCGCTTTGGTTCGCTTGACCCCCTCGGATACTCTTCCCCGGCTGCTGCTGTCTATTGTATGCCTCCGCTCTTCCACTCCTCTTCTCTTCTTCGTCTCCCGCCGCCTACCACCTCGCACGCTCCTGGCGGCATTGGCCGAAGCCCGAAGGGGAGGCAGGGCCGGCGGCTGGGCTCGGCTCCGGCTACGACAGGGGAGGTGAGCTGAGAGGGACTGACCCCTTGCCTGCCCGCTGCTCGGTCTTTTTCCCCTGGAAATTCCTGATGTTTTTTCTTTCGGATTGAGTTTTTAACTTTCGAGCCGCAGTTCTGAGTGACTGGTGGTTTGAGAGTCTAGGGCCTGGTTATTTATCCAAGTATTTGGCCTGGGGGCTCGCCGGCGGTGATTTCCGGCGGGCGTTTCGGTCGCCTTCTCGCCGAACCAGTGCTGGAGGTTTATGCGCATTCACTACTGCTCGCTAGGGTTCTAGGAGCGTTTTGGCGGCGTTGTTTGAGCCTTTTTTTTACCACTTTTGGTGTTTCGCCATCTCGGACGAAATTTTGTTTCTGTTTTGAATTCCGGCCTCAAACTTACTGCTGCTACACGTTTCTTCCTGACCTTTAAAAGTTTTCTTTTTCGAGAAATGAGCTTTAAAAGTTTCGCATATTTTGGTACGACGTCGTGATTGCACGATTTTTCCGTCTGATTGGTACTAGCTCGCGTCACACCCTTGGTCATTTCCGTTGAGGCGTTGACGAATTCGGCCACTATTTCAATTTCTGAACTGGCGTACAGGCTCCATGCCAAGGGAATCTGCGTTTTTTGTATTGAATTGTTAAGCAATTTGCTGACCCTTTCATCCCTGTCACACTAATTGGGTGTTTGCCTGTCTCTTTGCAATCCAGCTCACTCATGTGTTCAGTTGCCAAGAGGTTGTTGGCTTGACTGACTATTAACGCATTGGAGGTGAACCCGGTTGAGGCCTTTATCCTGCTCGTCGGGAATGGAAGCTCCACCGGAGGCACCAAAGCCGGCAGATGCTAAACCGGTGAAACCTCGACCATCTGCACCCACTGCCAGGATTGCGTCTTCGTCGGTCAAGAAGCGGGCTGATGTTACCTCGGCACAGTTGAATGTGTCCCGGTCTTCGTTGATGAAGCCTACCTCTACCGTGACCGCTGGTTCGGTGCAGAGAAGAAGCAGCACCGGAACTGCCGGGAAGCAACAGGAGAATGGGAGCTCAGTTGTTGCTAAGAAGGTTAGTCCTTCGCTGTCGGATGCGGCCAAGAGGAGTAAACCGGTGTCAGTCCCCACTGTTAGTTCCAGACCTTCACTGGAGAAGAGAACATCTTTGGTGTCTGAGAGGACCAAGGTAGATTCGGTGAAGAAGCCTTCTGTTAAGGCATCGCCAACTTCAACACTGAACAAGGTCCCATCCTTGACAGAGAGCTCCAATGGCAGCAGCACGACTGCCAGTTCCAGGAGAATGGCATCAAATGCTTCTCTGCACTCACCACGGTCCTCTTCAGTGACAAGCAGTGTCACAAAGAAATTGGGTTCTCGGACGTCATCGGGGGACAAGGGTTCTTCTGTGTTGAGCCGGAGGAAGAGTTCGACTGCTGATAGTCGTGACTCACGGTTTATGATGCTGCCACAGGTGGATCTGAAGGCTAGCGATGAAGTGGTTAGTGTTGCTTTTCTGCTTGTTTATCAATAACCAAGATGATTGCATCATGTGGTTGTTTTCTTCCATCCAACATATTTTCTGCTGCTACAGAGACTGGATTCAAGAGGTCACAGGGTTCGTAGTCTGAAACAGTTGAGATTAACACCTAAACTTGAGGTAAAGTGCATTCAGCCTCTCATTTTCTGTTTTCCAGCATGTAAAACTCGCAGCTTTTTGTGCTTTTGAATAACTAGAGAGAAACAATCTTGTTAATTTGTATGGTAGTTGCTAAACTTAGCAAGTGTGCAAAGATATATACAACCAGCATTGCTTATGCAATGTCATGGATAAAATGACTGCTAATTATATTTCTTGTTTCTAGTTTGTGTATCTACGGGACAATCTGTTATCAAGTTTGGAGGGCATTGAGATACTCAACGGCGTAAAGGTATCCCCTCATTCCCTTTTTATTGACCATCCTTCATCTTCATGTGCAATATTTTTGTTGATTCTGGTTTTGCTGTGCTATGTGTTTCATAATATTTCCAGGTTCTTGATTTGAGCTTTAATGACTTTAAGCTCCCTGGGTTTGAGCCTCTTGAGAATTGCAAAGTCCTCCAGGTTTGTGCTTCCCCAGTCATATTCACTGAACACATAGAAGGCTCATGTGCACTAATTTTATTTATACTGAACTATGTAGCAACTTTATCTTGCTGGAAATCAAATAACTTCACTTGCCAGCCTTCCCGAATTTCCTAACTTGGAGGTATGGTAATGTTGTCAACTTAGTCTTAGCAGTTAACAGTCGATCATTTACTTATTTTGACAAAGCTAAATCTCAGCCTCGTATTTCTCTTGCTGCACCAGTTCCTTTCTGTCGCTCAAAATAGGTTGAAGTCACTCTGTATGGCCAGCCAGCCTCGACTTCAAGTGAGTTTGCTGATTTTGTCTGACTTGAACATAATTAAATAAGCTAGTTAGACCTGACTTTGTTTTTGTATAGGTGTTAGCAGCCAGCAGAAATAGAATATCAACTTTGAGGGGATTTCCACATTTACCTTCTCTGGAGGTAGTTTTTCCTCAGTTTTAGTTATAAGTAATTTACATTGCTTATTTTCTTATCAAGCTAGGTTATATCAGCATGTATCTCCGTAACTTAGATGGTAGCCTTTAACTTGATGTTGTTGAACCTTATATGCGACAATGGAGCAATTCACTTCACTCTTGATGATGATATGATGTTCGCACGAACACTTGGAACCTGAATTTTATGTATAAGAATTATTCAAATATATGAAATTGCTCAAGAGTATTGTTGCATGAAGATTTAGCATAGTTGGCTCACATGTGCTATATTAAACTCAAATTGCCTTCAGAGTTTACGTGTGGAGGAGAATCCACTTCTTGAGATGCCTCACTTGGAAGCTGCTTTGATTTTGCTTGTAGGCCCTACTTTGAAAAAATTCAACGACCGAGGTATGCCCAAACATGCTTTTCACTGTCTTGCGTAGTTACTAATTTTGATTGGCCAGTCTAATAAGAAATAGCTGTCTTGATGTCTGATCTTAAGCTTATTGCTGTGGTAAAATCTCATTCAATTGGGTTATCGTTACTCTGCATGAAAAAGCAGGTGATGATGTTACTTGAGATATTTCCAGACAAACCACTTTCCATTTTCTTTTCCTTGAAAATGTCGCCATACGAATAGTTTTCTTTTTATGCTGAGAGTTGAGGTAGCTCAGTGTCAATTCTTTGTTGGCATGCATAGTAGGGACATGACTGCTGTGATCTTCTGTTGATAAATTGATCAATCATGTGTAGTGCTGCATTGTTTGTGTTGGATAAGTATAGATGTTTGGTGTGACCTGAATATTTTCTAATTACACTAAGATTTTTCATATTCTGAAGTGTGAATTTGATGCAGATCTGAATCCCACCGAGGCTGAGGTTGTGAAGCAATATCCTGCTCATACAGCTATTTGCATTCGTGATGGTTGGGAATTTTGCTCCCCTGAACTTGCTGCTGGTATGATTTTACTGCACAGAAACTTTGTTTGTTGACTTCTTTTGTCGTTGTTAACACATTTTCGAAGGATTACATTTTAGACTTTTAGTATAATCTGTATTCCTTAAAGACATGTGTTTGGTTAGACACACGTCTTTATGCTAGTGCATGATGCCAAAGGATTGTGTGTCAGAGTGGTCAACCTGGCGTTGCTTCTCAAGGCATGTCATTTTTTCCTTTTTGAAGAAGGGAATTTGAATTTTAATGCATGGTACTTTTGTGAATAATACTAGGTTTCATGTTTTTTAGGTCTTCTTTGTTCTCATGAATAAAACATAGGCAGCATGCCAAGGCTTGATGTGACTTCATGAACTAAAGCTATATGATACATATTTGTTACCTGGTTCTTGACTTCTTTAGTATCCTTGATAGCCTAATTGCACATTTTTTTTGTTTTAATTCCATGAACAGATTCAACATTCTCCTTCCTGCTTGAGCAATGGAAGAATAAATTGCCCTCGGACTACATAGTGAAGACAGCTTATGTTGACCATCCATTTGAAGAAGACCCCTGTCATTGCCATTTTAGCTTCACAAATCTTAGTAGTGAAGGTAAACTAGTCCTCAAATACCAATGGTTTCTAGGTGGCAAGACACCGACAGGTTTTGTGCCTATTCCTGAAGAATTAAGCGAGGTACAAATACTCCTCCTAAAGTTATTTGCGTTGTAAAGATCTGGCGTTTCAGACCTTTTTGTAGTTTGTACGGTCATCCATGGTGTTTTTGTTTATCCCAAC
Source organism: Triticum dicoccoides (assembly GCF_002162155.2). NCBI lineage: Eukaryota > Viridiplantae > Streptophyta > Magnoliopsida > Poales > Poaceae > Triticum > Triticum dicoccoides. Next base: position 390,204,896 of record NC_041383.1, on the reverse strand, counting down.
TACCCGTTTCAGCTAGCGCTTCGCTCAATATTAACCAGCACCGGTTGATAGACCTTAAGAATGCAAAAGTAACCTTTATATTAGGGCTGCACACCAAGATTGTCAAACATGATTGACGCCAGCAGTTAGGCACTTCCGTCCTTTTGCTCCTTGTCCATTAAAATTACCTAAAACTAAAAGTACTGAATAGATCGCCATTACATGCGGGTGGATAAGAAATATTAACCACAAACTTGCATCATACAAAATTAGGACCAAATTAATGGCTCGATTAAAACCCTTGCCTCCAGAGTGCACATATTATCTTCCGCAATTTGCATTTTCATCTATCATCCACTTCAACCTTATTTTCTCTGCTATTGTATTTTGCAAGTTTCATGTCTCTACTAGTTTTCTATAGTTCTACCAGTTTTGCCATGCTACCATCCTTTTCCAATTCTAAACTCCTGCTATATGTAAAATCTAAGGTGTACTGGCCGAAGAGGGAGGATATTGGAAGATGTTTGAAAGTTGAATGCACTCCAGTACTGAATGATGCTGAATTCGCGCCCATCTTTGCTGTATCTTTACCTGTTTTTCCAGGTATATCAAACAACTCACTGAATATTAATAATAATTGATTCTGATTTCTAGTAATTCTATAATTGGCGCCAATTTTGCATGTAGTAAGTTAGATAAAATGTTTGTACTTAATTATGGGGCCCCTTCAGTAAAACTCCTCCGAAGCTTTATTTGCCTTGCTGCAAGATTTCTAGCTTTTTTCTTTCTTGTGAGAGTAGAAATAGTTTTTCCCTCTGTTAGTACTTGTGCACAAATAATTGCCTTTAGCAGCCATTATTTTGGCATACTAGACAAGAGTACCCTGTATTATCCATTAACACAATGCTCTTATGGGTGGTCAAACAGTGTGCTACTCTACTACTCCCTCCGTCCGGAAATACTTGTCATCAAAATGAAAAAAAGGGGGTGTATCTAGACATATTCTAGTTTTAGATACGTCCATTTTTATCTATTTTGATGACAAGTATTTTCGGACGGAGGGAGTATATGGTGGCACAGCACTACATAGTTCAAAGGTTTTCTTATTCCGTTTCTGTTTACCAGGGACTGGATATCCAAAGGTTATCAATCTAACAGTAAATGGTGAACTAGTAGAAGGAAATGTACTCAAGGGTGTTCCTCAGATTGCTTGGTGTGGTGGGACACCAGGGAAAGGTGTTGCAAGGTTTGTTTACCTCTTTACCCTACTAACTTCTACCATCTTTATTTGCTTAAATGAACATTTTATCAAATGCTTTTATTTCCCTTGCTATTTTTCTTATACTCTCTTATCCATATTACTTGTCTTAAATTTGTCTAGATACAGATGTATCTAACATTTTTGTGTTAGATACATCTGTATCTAGACAAATCTAAGACAAGTAATATGGATCGGAGGGGGTAGTAAGGAATGCCATTGACTTGTTAAATCTCTTTTGGGTCTAGTTGGTTGAGGCGAACATGGAACGGCAATGCTGTAATAGATGGAGCCGAAGGGATGGAATATCAGCTAACTATAGATGATATTGATTCAAGTTTGGTATTTATGTACACGCCTGTTACGGAAGAAGGCGTTAAGGGGGAGCCACAATGCACAATGACAGATTTTGTAAAGGCTGGTAAATACTTTTCTCTGCAATCCTCTTGGTTGCCCCTGTCCCTTACTCTCTTGATTCTTAAATGTTCGTCTATGACATTATTTCAGGCACACCATCAGTTAGCAATGTACACGTTGTTGGAGATACTGTTGAAGACAACACAATCAAAGGAAACGGAAAATACTTTGGTGGCAAAGAGGGACTTAGCAAATTCCAATGGTTCAGAGAGAAGGAAAATGGGTATGCGCCATTTTTGTGGGATCATTGTATATATTGAATATAAAGTATAGATCACCTTTTGTGTATATATGGTTTAGATCTTTCATGACAGCCAAGCATTGCACTCGTTACAACTATTACCAATCTGTGTCTTGACCACTTATTCTGCTTACGCAATGAGGTTTTTCCTGTATGCCATTGTCATGAGCGCAGACCCACTTCCTAGTAGAGATCAAGTAGTGTGGGCCTTAAGCCAATTAAACATAAGGATGAAAGGGTTGTCCTCTGTAGAGATTAGATATGATTTCATCTGTTAATATTAGTTGCTCAGGGCTAAGAGAGCCATCTATATAAATAATCATGTATTGGTATTGATCATGGAATGAATGAGAGTATGAACTAGTACAACTCTAATCCCAGTCCGTCCCTTCTATCCCTTCCCAACCTGCGAGATGGCCAGCCTACCCTCGGTCCTCGCTTCTTGGAGCATTACATCCGGTCCATTCCTGTCAGCTTCATCGGTCTTGGGCCCAGTACCAAATTTAGCTTTTGACAACCAACAACAACAACAACAACAAAACCTTTAGTCCCAAACAAGTTGGGGTAGGCTAGAGGTGAAACCCATAAGATCTCGCAACCAACTCATGGCTCTGGCACATGGATAGCAAGCTTCCACGCACCCCTGTCCATAGCTAGCTCTTTGTCGATACTCCAATCCTTCAGGTCTCTCTTAACGGACTCCTCCCATGTCAAATTCGGTCGACCCCGCCCTCTCTTGACATTCTCCGCACGCTTTAGCCGTCCGCTATGCACTGGAGCTTCTGGAGGCCTGTGCTGAATATGCCCAAACCATCTCAAACGATGTTGGACAAGCTTCTCCTCAATTGGTGCAGATTAGATTTTGGGTAATTTCATCTCCATAAGAGTGGCTGAGTTTTTACGTTGGCTCGCCAAGCCTATCACAACCCTCCTCCTTTACCCGGGCTTGGGACCGGTTATGTTGAGACAACATAGGCGGAGTTAGCTTTTGACAACCAGTTCCAGGAAATTTATGTGTAGCCAAACAAAAACGACCAAGACTTTATTTTCAATTTGGACAGAAATAGTAGATCTTAATAAGATTCCAAGGAAAGGTCTTTGGTTGAGCGTTTGTACTTTCCTCCTGGGAGCACCCGACAAGTTTTCTTCTGTAAATGTTTCCTTATCCTTCTGAAGCAAAATAATATTTTGATTTGTCCTATGCCTTGGTTAACTACTTAGGTTCAACCGTTCAACTGAACTTTGCAACCACATAAGCCGACCAGGCTTATCTCGTCTCTTACGAAATAGCAATTCAGGAATTGGTATGCCTTCTGAGAATCTGGACTGCTAAAACCAAATCTTACATGGTCATGTACGATGTCTAAGGTATCATTCTTATGTTGTCACTAGGAAGATCCTACTTACACCACCCATTGTGTCTGAACAGATCTTTTGGTCTGAATGGTCAGTAGATGCCTTTACATAGCCAGATTAAATAGACCGAACATTATTGGACTGTGGTTGTACCAATAGAATGTAATTTTGATGCCCCTTGCTGCCGACATCTTCATTTCTGATGTTGGCCTCTAGGCACCTAGGACTGGGAGTTTCCACCATTTTAAGAGCAATATTTCACAACTGAATGTAAACTTATAAACTAAATAAGAAATATGAAAGAATGATTTATCTTTAGTTGCTCTGGTTGAGCACTAGTCTAGCACCACACACAATGTGTAGAAATTCATGTAGTATGTTATTTATGGAAACAACTACTTGATTTCGTGCAGTGGATTTCTTCTAGTGCTGTCGAATAGCACACAATACACACTAACCAAGGAGGATGTGGGCTGGTGCCTCAAATTTGTATATACTCCTATCAATCTTGAAGGTCCGTTCGACTGTCCACTGTTTGTGTGAATTGATATTTTGTTATACTAAATTATATTAGTGTCTTTCCAGGTCAGGAGGGTGAAGTTGCTTTCGCCATAACAGAGGCAGTAAGGAAAGGTAGCAACTAATGACGTTTGTGCCCATTTTGCAGTTAAAGTGTTAATGTTTCTGTGCTTTACAATAATGTTGCTATTAGCTTTGTGATCACTTTGCTTTACTTCCCTTGCTTGGTTAGCTCCTCCGAAAGTCTTCGATTTGAAGATTATTGGTGAAGCAAGAGAAGGAAGCAAGGTATCTGTTACTGCTACCGTCACAGGTGGAACTGAAGCATCCAGCAGGGTTCAGTGGTTCAAAGCATCTTCATCTGAATTTGTGAATGACCATGAGCTTGAAGCCCTTTGTACATCTAAAGTCTCCAAGGTATGTTAAATTTTGTTGTCTACTTCTCTCGGTGTTGCAGCATTACTGAACCCGTAGTCATGTTTTTAATAGAGATATGGTGAGTTACATTCTCTTTGTGAATTTTATGCTAGACATTCCGCATTCCTCTTGGTGCTGTTGGATGTTATATTGTTGCAAAGTTTACTCCTGTGGGACCTGATGGCGAAATGGGTGCACCAGCCTATGCTATATTAGGTGATGTTGTGGAAAGTAAGTTCATGCTCTGTCAAACTCAACTATTTTGCCCTAAATACCATTTTGTGTTCACACTTTTGATAAGGATGAATATTCTGTTCACAACTCTCACCAGTGGCCATTTGTAGTTTTGCTACCAGTTCATTATCTGCCCCCACTTCAATACTAAATTTATGAATGGTAGATGACCTAATTCATTTATTGAATGGGTGGCTAGAAGTCTTCTACAGTTCCACTGGACTATCTCCAGAAATTTCTTAGCCAGTAGATTTTGGCATTTCTCCTGTTTATTATTGGAATACTGGGAGCATTATATTCATCCAAAACTTTTGTAAGGTCATGAAGTTCCAAATCATTCACTTTTGAGTTTTTGTTTTTATTTGAGCAAATATGAGCATCTTGTGGTTTACCTCTTTGTTCTCGTGCTGTTGCCATTTGTTTCCTAAATTTGACAGCTTGGTTATATTTCTCCTCTGTTGCAGCATTGCCGCCCAGTCTGAACTTTTTGACAGTCACTGGTGAATTCTCAGAGGATCAAATGTTGACTGCATCATATGGGTATATTGGGGGGTATGAAGGAAATAGTCTATACAGCTGGTATCTTCATGAGGTATTGTTATACTTTCTTGTTTGTAACTTAGTTCACACTGATTCTCAGTAAATAGCACTCATCATGCATATTGGACTTCTAGAAATGCATATATTTAGCATATACTCCTTGGGTACTAGCTATGTTCTACCTTTCTTTATGCCACACTGTTGCTCCACTTACAAAAAGTTTGACAGACTGAGGATGATGAAGGCAGCCCACTTTCAGAAGCGTCTGGTTTGCTACAATATCACATTAAAAAGGAAGATGTTGGGAAGTTTGTCTCTTTCAAATGCATACCTATCAGGAATGACGGTATTGTTGGTGAGCCAGGAGTTTTCATGGGAAATGATAGAGTTACACCAGGTGCACATTCCCCTTTCTCCTGAGCAATTTCTCAAATAGGAGATCACTTTATGTGCCAAGCAAGAAGCTGACTGGGTAAATGAAGTAGGATTCTTTACGGATGCCTAATATGCTTTTGCGTCGTGACATGATGCCGAGATTGTATATATGTCAAAAACAAAGGAGTAGAATACTTTCAGTATGCCACTTAATTCTCTTTTGTGGGTTGGTTGCTTTTTTATGGCTGAGTTATCTTTCCTGACTGTAGTTTTGACATAGCCTAGATGTTTACTAACCAATAAAATTCGTCAAACAAAATGATTTCCAATGCACTGACTAATTAAATCTCACTTCGCCTTTAACAGGAAATCCGAAGCTACTTTCTCTTGAACTAAATGGTGAGGCCATTGAAGGGACAACTGTGGTTGCCAATAGAAGATACTGGGGAGGAGAAGAAGGGGACCCGGTATTCCGTTGGGTACTGGTAGGTTCTTATTGAAACACCATTATTGTTTTACATAATGATGAATTGTAACTTCTAACAGATTGGGTAATACCAGTGGCATCCTTAAAAACGAACTTTCTTTTGTCTGTAGACAAGTTCTGATGGAACCCGGAATGAAATTGATGGCGCAACAAGTTCATCATACAGCTTGAAATGTGATGATATTGGCTTCTACGTGTCTGTCTCATGCGAGCCTGTTAGAATTGACGGAGTTCATGGTTCTTTGGTGTCGACAGAAGCAATCGGTCCTATTATTCCTGGTACATGAGCTGACAATTTTATCTCGTGGGAAAATAAGCCCTTTTCTTTAGCGTTTGCTTCTGTACACATGTGCATGTGGACACACATTTCCTCCAATCTATTCATTGATGTAATAGCACTGGCTAGCTAAATGGACCAAAATCCCCTCATATACTTGTTTGCAGGACCACCGGCATGTCGATCACTTGACCTAGCTGGCTCTATGCTTGAAGGTGGCCGGTTGACCTCTCATGCTGAGTATACCGGAGGGTAAGCTACACTGCCAATGGCCCAGGTTATGCCTAATGAAATATACTGGCCGATTGATTTGATTGCTTCTTTTTCTTCTCATTCTAGTATTAAGGGAAACTGCATCCAGCAATGGTTCAGATTACATGATGATGGTAGCAAGGACGAGTTGATTGCCGATGGTCAGTGCACATTAAGTTTCTTTTTAAGGCTTGCGCGCTATCAGATACAGTTGCTGTTTTTTCTCCGTTGGAGCAGAATTAATGTTCAATTGTTTGTCTCTTCTTAGAATGTCTAGATCTTGTTCTAGCTGACGTTGATTGCCGAATAGAGGTTATATTTACACCTGTACGAGAAGATGGAGTGCAAGGATCACCTAAGAGCGTTTCTTCGGATATTATCTTACCTGGTTAGTGCTTCTTCCAAAATGTTCTACTGTTTCCATCAGTGGAGAAGCCTACAGTGCAGAAAGAAAATACCTAGTAGCTTCATTGTTCATTAATCATTACATGGATGGTCCTTTGTGATAATCTGGATCCTGTAGGAAGTAGATATGAATTCAGCTTTGAGCATAGCGTGCCCAAACTCTATACTAATTTTAATCTAAAGCATTGTCTGTTTGTTAATCTACCATTGACACAGGGGAGCCCAAGGGTGTCAGTCTTGTTATACCAGAGTGCATTGAGGACAACGAAATTTCTCCTATAAAAGCCTATTTTGGTGGCAAGGAAGGCACTGGAAAATATACTTGGTTCCGAACTACAGAGAAGCTTGATAACTTGGAACCTGAGCTAGTGGCATCATGTTCAGAAGTTGTCGGAGAAACCTTGTACGTTCTTTTACTGATTGCATCAAGCCTTTTACTTTTGAAGGATTTATGTTAAGAGCTAATTCTTTGTTTGAAATAATGCAATGTCTAACAGATTGTACAAACCTTCATTGGTTGATGTTGGCTTCTACTTGATCCTTTGCTGGGTTCCTACACGATGTGATGGAAAGACTGGCGACCCACTGATGGCTATCACTGATAACCCTGTCATGGCAGGTTGCCATTTGATCTGTTCCTACTTGACGTTGCTATGTATTAAGTATTTACTTCCTGCAGATCCTTACTCTTGTATGAAATTTGCAGCTTTTCCATCTGTTTTGGATGTTAACTTGAAGAAGACAAGTTCAGACTTATACAGTGGAGTAGGCATTTATTATGGTGGATATGAGGGATCAAGCTTGCATAAGTGGTACCGGGAATCTAGTGATGGGACCAGGATTTGTATAGATGGCGCTACTTCAAGTACATATGAAGTGGCAGATGCAGATTACAGCTGCCATCTGTTGTTTGGGTAAATCATTTTAATTAAGTCTATTTTTGTCTTAACACTTTTTATTGGAATAACTTGATGGAATTGTTTATTCTCATCTTAGGTTAGATAATATAGTCCATGTGAAGAAACCTTCGTGGCATGTTATGTTTTTTTTTTTACTAAGTCGTTCTACTGTTTTTCTTCTCAAATATGTTATGATCCGTAATTCACCCAAAAATCATGTTCCAAAGGATTTGTCTGCAGAATGTTGCTTCTGTTGTATATTTCATCGTTCTAACATAAATGACAAAACATCTGATGTACTTCCATTCGAATAAAAAGTAACTATTATGGATAATTTGGTTGAAAATTACCGGGCGTGATCTTTCCTGATGTCTAATATGCAGTATGTGTTTGCAATTCTTGGCAGGTATACCCCTGTTTGTTCAGATGGGGTCATTGGCGAAGAAAAGTTCTCTGAACCATCTGATATAATCTTTCCAGGTAAGCTATACGTCTCTCGACCTATTTGATATATTGCTTCTATGTTCTCATCTTTATGTAACTGAATCTTTCTGTCGCAGAGCAACTCAAAATCGAGACCCTTTCATTCAAAGGAAATCAAGTTGAGAGAGAAACACTTGCTGTAGTTCAGCAAATTCCAAGAAATGAGACTCAAGAGCATATATGGGGTAACTACAAGAAAGAAATAAAATACCAATGGTAAGAAAAGGGATGTAACATGTATATCTTTGGATATACTTTGGTCAATATGTGTATAACATGTACTGTATATCTTTGTGCAGGTTCGCCTCAAATGGATCAGGAGTGGACCTGTCTTTTGAACCTTTGGCTACCGAGTGTTCTCGTTCATACACAGTACGCTTTGAGGATATAGGCCGATGCCTTAAATGTGAATGCATTGTTATTGATGTATTTGGACGATCCAGTGAATCGGTATCAGCTGTGACCTCCCCTATTTTGCCAGGTCTTTTCTACTGCTTATATTTAGATCCAATGTGTTCTTATTTGTTCAATGTGTGCTTCTGCCCTCTCCATTGAAGTTCTTTTGGCTGCTAAAAGTAAATAATAGTTCTTTTAAGGGCTATTGCAATATTTGACCCAAACATGAAGATCAAGTTGCACTTGTATTGTTGATAATTGGTATTCAGTCTCATGCAAAGTTACAGTAATATCTATAATCAGTGGTATTTGTTTTTTAACAGGAATACCAAAAATTGAAAAACTGGAAATTGAAGGAAGAGGTTTCCACACCAACTTATATGCTGTTCGGGGTACCTATAGTGGTGGCAAAGAAGGCAAGAGCAAGATTCAATGGCTTAGGTCAATGGTTGGAAGCCCTGATCTTATCTCCATACCTGGTATGGTTACTTTGTACCTATTTAATTTTTTTTACCCAATCAACTATTCTTCTAGACTTTGACACGATCTTTACCTGCGCTCGACTTCTTGTGCAGGTGAAACTGGAAGGATGTATGAAGCAAATGTTGATGATGTAGGGTATAGACTTGTTGCAATTTACACACCTGTGAGAGAGGATGGGGTTGAGGGACGACCTGTTTCTGCTTCAACAGAGCCGATTGCTGTTGGTACAGTCAAATTACCTACCCCCATCCCTATAGAAAACATACTTACCATCTTTCCCACCAATGTTTTCCTATTACCATTTACTGCAATTTTACTATTTTTGAACTTAAGAATGTAACATGCTTCTATAGAATGGAACATGAACACGTGGCAGTACATACATGTGGTATTTATGATAAATATATTCAATCAGGGAATCATTATTTAAAATCGTCTTGGGCTCTTAGCTATTCTAGTCATTGTTTCCATACACCCTTCACTAGTTTGTCATATTAATTTTCGCTTTCATCTTATTCAGAGCCTGAAATTTACAAGGAAGTAAAACAGAAGCTTGACGACGGTTCTGTCAAGTTTGAGGTGACAACCATTTCTTCTCTTAAATTCTCTTTTTTTCTGTAGTTCAGAGCTAACATGAATAGTTCAATCTCTGTTTGACAAACTGTTAAAATAAGTTTAGTTTCCTATTCACTGTTGCCACTGAGAGATAAGTAACGGTTGTGAACTCTTCCCACTAAATTCTGAGTCTGAGAAAAATTCCATGACGATGATTATTTGTGCTCTCTGGAGCGCATGCTCTCTTTATTTCACAAATTCAAAAACTGACTTGAGAAGTTT
>NC_041383.1:390186887-390194779 GCF_002162155.2 Triticum dicoccoides | reverse complement strand
TGGTGCATTGATATTAGAGGAGCCATGTCCCAGCAAGTTCTTTTGTGGAAAATTCATTGATTTGGGGTCTGGGTGAAGGAAAAAACTGAAGTGGGGAGCTAGAATAGCATTTTCACGTTTTTCTGAGAAGTGCCTGGGTTTGTTTTTCGCCACAGCTAGCAAATGAATTGTGTTTTTCATGAAGCATGCAATCTGAAAACAAACTCGAGTCATTTGTATGTGAGATTTTCTTTGGATTTTTTCGATGAGGTGATTTTTTTCCTTTCTGAAAAGGGCGCATGCTAAGGAGTTTTCGTTATTTCAGTCACTACTAACTACTCCCTCCGTCCGGAAATACTTGTCCTAGAAATGGTTGTCTAGACTTATTTTAGTTATAGATACATCCATTTTTTTCATTTGTATGACAAGTATTTTCGGACGGAGGGAGTATTTTAAATATAACAGCGTTACAATGTTTGCTATCTTCAAATTGATGATATACCTTGTGTTGTCTTAGTGAAATTTATTCTTTGTTTACTGACTGGAGTGCATCAACTTTGCATCAAACAGGTTTTGTGTGACAAGGACCGAACACCAAAAAAGGTATTTCCCAAACTTTTGATGTCCTGACACATTGAAAGCTCACCAGCATACTAAGATATCCAAGAATACCTATCTTACCCAAAAAATCAATAAAATACTAACAGGCACAAGTGATGGGACATTTGGAGCGGAGAATTTTGGAAGTCAACAGAAAGAGAATCAAGGTTGTAAAGCCTGGATCCAAGACATCATTTGCAACTACTGAAGCCCGAGGGACATACACCCCCCCATTCCATGTAAGCTGTTACCATGAACTGGATAGATATATACAATCTGGTATTGGTAATATGTACTCCATTTTTCTTCAGCAATATGCCATGCACTTATGCTAACATTTATTTGAGGCTTGCAGGTTGAGCTATATCGTAACGATCAGCACCATTTCAAGATTGTCGTTGACGGTGATAACGAAGTTGATTTGATGGTTCAGACGCGGCATATGCGAGATCTTGTCATTCTGGTGATCAGGGGCCTCGCCCAAAAGTTCAACAGCACCTCCCTCAACTCACTTCTCAGGATAGAGGCGTGAAAACATGATATACCTGACAATGTAAATCAATCAGGAACGTATGTTGTTCAATACCGGTGTTGCAATTTGTTGGTTTGTAGTGTGTATTTTGTAGGATTTGTAGCGTGCCAGCTTGTGTGATCCTTTTGTTCTTCTTCTAAAGAACCAACACATAAGAGCTAGTGGCCCTTGTGACTCTGTTTTTTTTTACATTTCTCATGAAATGTACATAGGGTTTTCAGAGTGTGAGAGAGTGGTGTTGTATTCAATTACAGCTTGCGCATGGCCATGCCGTCATAATATCAGGTCATATTGTTGATGATCAATCATTCCTCTTTATCACAGTGATGTCAGGATTGGTATTCAGTGTGCTCTGAGGTACTACCGTCATGGTTGTGTATGTGACCTTACAACTTGGAAGATGCGTCACACACTTTAGTTTCATTGGCAAATTCGTGCGTGCCACGTAAAACCAAGTTTTTTTGTTTTGAATTTGCAGGTTGCAAATATAGTTATTTATTTACTCCCCCGTCCTAAAATTCTTGTCTTAAATTTGTCTAAATACGGATATATCAAGTCATGTTTTAGTATTAGATACATCCGTATCTAGACGAATTCAAGACAAGAATTTTGGAACGAAGGGAGTATTTAACAGCAACGAAAAGAGCTACTCCCTTCTTTTCATAATATAAGAGCGTTTTTGACACTACACTAGTGTTAAAATATAAAAAGCGCTCTTATAATATGGGACGGAGGGAGTATTATTTTACTGAACTGTTTCATGCCGGTGATGCTTGTCAGTCGCCACGTCAGCAAAAGAATAGCGACAGACGGAGAGGAGCTAGACACGGTGGTGTATCTTATCCGAACTGGCAGGCACTCCCTAACCAGGGGGCGCCACGTCGGTGGCAAGGATCCGAAACCTATCCTCGAGTGGCCGCCGTTCACCACGCGATTCCCCGTGTGGCTCCCGCTCCACAAGATTTAAGAAAGGAGCTCGTTCAGCATTGCGCCTGAGCAATCGCAGCATCCACAGCACACAAATCCGCAGCCATGGCTTCCCAGCTCTCCGCCATGACCTCCGTGCCGCAGTTCCACGGCCTCAGGAGCTACTCCTCGCCCAGGTCCATGGCGACGCTGCCGTCCTTGAGGAAGAGGTCCCAGGGCATCCGCTGCGACTACATCGGCTCCTCCACCAATATCGTAAGATCACACACATACTACGTATACATGCGAATGAGTCAGGCATTGATTGTTTGGTTCGTTGACATAATTACTACCATATGCGGATGCAGATCATGGTGACCACGACGACCCTGATGCTGTTCGCCGGGCGGTTCGGGCTGGCGCCGTCGGCGAACAGGAAGGCGACGGCGGGGCTCAAGCTGGAGGCGCGCGAGTCCGGGCTGCAGACGGGCGACCCGGCCGGCTTCACTCTCGCCGACACGCTCGCATGCGGCTCCTTCGGCCACATCTTGGGCGTCGGCATCGTGCTCGGCCTCAAGAACACCGGCGTCCTCGACCAGATCATCGGCTAGAACCTTCCTTTTCCGTCGATAGCTGTTCTGCATCCGCATCGCGCGCTCCATGTAGTGGATCAATTAATGCTCCCTTTGTGATTTGATGATGTGGTGTAGTACAATGTATGTATGTGTATGCATCTTTGTTTCAGCGGGACGTACCGCCGCGCCGGTGTGGCAACTGCTTCATCCCATGCGTTTTTCATCATCTATAGTATCTTTCACATGGTGAAGATCGACTTGTGCTATAGAAAGAGCAACATAAAGTCCAAAAACTAAATTAGTACTCCCACTGTGAAGAAATATAAGATCGTTTACATCAGTAATTGATCTCACTACTTAGATCAGTTAGTGATCTAAACTATCTTATATTTCTTTATAGAGAGAGTAACAATAAAAGCGCAAAATAACCCGCGTAGCCTCCTCTCACGGCTCGAGGCCCCCCTTCCTCACCCCGCCGCCACCAAGGTGCCGCCGACGAAGCTCGACTGGCTTTGAGGAGCTTCTTTGGCCGTGTGGCGCGGTAGCGGCTGCTTCCCTAAGGGGTCGCCTCGGTGCGGGCGTCGTCGGCTGGCGTTAGAGTCGTGCATATTGTGTACAAGGTAGGTTATAGTTAGACTCTGCATGGTACGATGTGTAGACAGGGTATGTTGTGGTGTCCTAGTAGGACTCTTGTATCCTATAAATAGACGAAGTACTCCCTCTGTTCCATATTACTCGTCGCTGATTTAGTACAACTTTGTACTAAATCAGTGACGAGTTATATGGAACGGAGGGAGTAACAACCTATGCCAACATAACAGGACATACACGCAGGGGAGCCGGTGTGTGGTATTGTAGCGGTATCATGGAGAGGAGCATCCATAGTCAAGCCCAGGAATTTAGCCGATGTTCGGTGAACCTCGTTAGCAAATCTAAGTGCCGTGTCTCGTGTGATTGCTTAGTCATCAGTGAATCGCCTCAAATTATTCTAACAAGTGGTATCATGAGTAAGTTTCAAGGAGGTCGTGATTGTAGATCTAGAGGAAGGGTGCCAATTTCGTATGGTTCGCTTGGAAGCAGGAGAGGAGATTCATATCGCGTTCAGAGGAGACGAGTTTGAGATTGTGCGTGAGATGTGGCCACAAAGGTATCGGCATGGTGAGGCAATCGGAAAGCGAAGACGCGCAACACCAGAGGCCCTCGACGTGTGTGATCTCGCCGAGATCGATCCTAACGGCAGAACCCAACAGTTGTTGCAGACGATTTTGCGTGGCATGTGGCAGGAGCACGTGCGCGTACCTAACAGTAGAAGATCTAGAGTAAAGCTACCACATGCTTGAGCCAGGTGTCCTTCGACCAATCGCCCACCCCCTTGGACGCTGCTTTGGCCCAGCCCACCCCGAGGCCCAGCTCGCTGTCCAGCATGCCGCCTGCTACTCGTGATGGAGTTGTTGGATTTCCCCGAAGAGGAAGGATGAAGAAATATAGTAGCAGGTAGTATTTCCTCTCAGTTAAGAATCAATGTTTATCGAACCAGTAGGAGGCACCACACTAGCAACATAGACAATATCTGCACACAAATACATCAATTGCTTGCACCCAAGAAAAGCAAGGGGGTCACCACTGCCCTTGTTCTTGCTAGTTGCAAGATTAAAACCGATAGTGATAGGCAAAGTAAATACAAAGTAAGAAGAAAATAAAGAGAGCAAACAAGGAAATTGTAGGATTCTTAGTATTATGGAGAATGGACCCAGGGGCCATAGGTTCACTAGTGGCCTCTCTCGAAAGCATAACAACGGTGGGTAAACAAAATATTGTTGGACAATTGATAGAATTGATCATAGTTATGATGGTCATCCATGTCATAAGCATTACATAGACATTACGTCTGTGACAAGCAGACGGTTAATCCAGCTGCATCTAATAGTATTACTTCCATGCCAAGACCGCTATCCAACATGCATCTCAAACTATTAAGTTCATGACAAACAAAGTAACGCTTTAAGTAAGATGACATAATGTAGACAAAATAAGATAAATCAATATGACCAAACTCTGTCGTTTTATCCATAGTAGCAACAATACAATACATGCCTTTGCCCCTCCTATCATAAGGCAAGATCACCACAAGATTGAACCTACCACAAATGACCTCTCTCGTTGAAGATAAATCAATCTAACTTGGCCAAATTAGACAGATAAATTAGAGAGAAAAACAAAGCTATAAAATTACGCAGAAAAGAGATCACAAGAGACTCAAATAAATCCAATGGATAATCTCATCATAAACTCACAATTCATCGGATACCAACAAACACACCGCAAAAGATTACATCGAATTGATATTAGAGAAGATCATTGTATTGAAAATCAAAAAAGAGAGAGAAAGCTATCTAGGTACTACTATGGCCCCGTAGGTCTTGAAGGAACTACTCACACATCATCATAGAGGCGGCAAGGTTGATGAAGATGGCCTCTCCAATGATTCCCCCCTCCGGCATAGTACCGAAACAAGGCTCCAGATGGGATCGCTTCGGAACAAAGGCTTGTGGTGGTGAAATTGTTTTGGGTCTCGCTTCGGGGGTTTCCTGCATATATGGGAATTTATAGGCCAGAGATTAGGGCAAATGGAGCTACGAGGGGCCCACAAGTCAGCGTTGCGTGCCCTACCCCCAAGGCACGCCCCTGGCTTGTGGGGCCCTCGTGGGGCTTCTCATCCTCCCCCAAGCTTCTGGATCTCTTATGCTAAAAAAATCATCAAAAAGTTTCGTTGTGTTTAGACTTCTGTAGGTATGGATTCTCTAGAAAATCAAAAACAAGAAAAAACAGGAACTAGCACTGGGCACTAAATTAATAGGTTAGTCCAAAAAAATAATATAAAATGACATATAAAGGATACAAAAGTGATAATATAATAGCATGAAACAATAACAAATTATAGATATGTTGAAGACATATCAGCATCCCCAAACTTAATTTCTGCTCATCCTCAAGTAGGTAAATGATAACAAAAGAATTTTTGATGTTGAATGCTACCTAACATGTTCTTGATCAAATACAATTGCGGAGTGAATATTGGGATACGAGTGATTCAAGGCAATAGTCTATCAATTTGACATTAAAAACAACAGTACACAAGCATACTAGCAAACACTCACTGCCTTTAATTTCAAAATAAAGATGGTAAAGAACATGATCCTACACACTTAATCATGAAAAGCATGGCATCCTCAGTCTTCCTAGCATAAAGATATAAAATCATGAACACCCCAGTGCCGAACCAAACAATTGAATCATACTTTTTCTCGATTTAACCTTTTCAACTCCCAAGGAATACTTGAGCGTGAGCTAAGGACTTAGCACTTTGGATGACAAAGAGAATGGGGGTTTATAAGGGAAGACAAAAAGGTATAGTGTTGGAATATGCCCTAGTTGAAATAATAATGTATTATTTATTTCCATGTTTATAGTTAAGATTTTACATTCTATGATATAACTACTATGATCTTGGAATACATGATTCAGTGAAAAACTCATAAGCATGTGTGGAATGATAAACGGTAAAACATGATTCCTAGTCTCGCCTCTAGGACTAGCTCAAGTGTTGTTTGTGATCATGTTCTACAGATCTTGGGATATCGTTAAGTGTAACGATAGTCCCAATAAAAACTTTGAGAGTATGACATTAGAAGAATGATCATATTGAATTGACCCAACTTGTATGTTTCTTAGACCATGAGAGTATCGTAGTCACTTCTTACCGTACGATGGGCTTTGGGGTTGCTCAGACGTCATATGTAACACAGTGATCAAAACGACAACTTACAGGTTCATCGAAAAGTTTGACAAGGGGCTAGACAGCTCAAGAGTGGGATTTGCTCCTTCGATGATGGAGAGATTTTCTTAGGGCCCTCTCAGGTGACTAGGTCACAGGGATGCCGGAACATGTGAATGAGAAAGAAGAACAAAAGCGGTAACGAGGATACCGATATAGTGAGCATGAGAATGACTCAAGAGGATATAGATATATCTCACCTCGTGTTTTGTAAAGTATCGCAAAGCAAAGATAATAGCACATCTTTCCCTAATAATAAAGCACGGATTGACTCCGTGGGTTCACCATCACAATACGCTTCTTCCCGTGAATCTACGCTTTCAGTTTTTTTCACCTATATTATCTTCTACATCCGAGGTGGTACTATTTTACAAACGTCTGACATACGTGCAAAGGGAACGAGAAACAAAGGGAACAAGAAACAAAGGGCCGAGGATGTACATGCAAAGGAAACCAGGATAGACGACCCATATGTCTATTTTAGCTGCCAGCCCATGTTGCGCTGAGGATGCTTCCTCGCTCGGTCGAGGACACACGACATGTTGCGCTGAGGATGCTTCCTTGCTCGGTCGAGGACACACGACAGAACCCACGGCTTACGGCGTGCGTATGACATCGCCGCCTCTCGCTTCTCTCCCGTGTCGTGCTGTTTTTGACCGTATCCATGTAGGAGAATTACACCAATACGGAGCCATGGATGCCTCCATCCGGATTCCTGTCGTGCTGTTTTCGACCGTATCCGCGTAGGAGAATTACACCAATACGGAGCCATGGATGCCTCCATCCAGATTCCACAAAGAATTTATGCAACAAAAAGAAAGGATCGACTGGAAATCGAGCTAAATTTCATAGTAAATTCGAAAGACTGCAAGTATCTCGCCCCCTGCCAAGTTCGCCGGAAGATCGCCCAATGTCGCCTTTGTGACGCCCGGATAATTAGGCTACAATAATCCCGCGTTAACGATGCCACGTCACCTCGGTTACTGTTGATAAACTCGAGTTAGTTCAAAAACGATTCAAATTAAAATTTAAAATATAGGCAAACAATAAAATTTTCAAATATTAAAACTAAAATGTTTGGGTTGTGTCAAATAAATCGTAAGTAATTATGGTGGAGAAACCAAACTTTGTTATAAAGTTTAAAGGCTCTAAATTAATTAAAAAAAATGGCTAAAAATAAATATTTAAATGCCTTCTAAATTTATAGAAGTGCAAAATATTTCATTTAGGTACCGAACTTTTTGTGACCGTGTCTCATTTTGCCACTCTAAATATGGAGCCAGTTTAATATTTTGTAAAACTATTTTACTAACAAAAATAAAAGAAAACAGTACATGAAAAATATATAAAAGGAAGAGGTATAAACAAAAACAAAACAACAAAAAAAAAGGAAGAAAGACCCCCCTCCCACGCTGGGCCTCAGCCCAGCTGGCCATCCAACCGGACCGGCCCACCTAACCCCCCC
>NC_041383.1:390181948-390186793 GCF_002162155.2 Triticum dicoccoides | reverse complement strand
CGCCGCCTAGACCTCGCCGGCCTCCCCGCCGGACCGCACGCCTTCCTCGTCCTCCTCCCCGACGCGCATCACCAAGCCTCGCCGCCCCGTTCCCCTGCACCGCAAGTGAGGCCCAGCCTCTCCTCCGCTCTTCCCCTGCTCCGTGCCCGCCCCCGGCCTCCTCTCCCCTCCTCCTCCCCGCGCTGCGCCTGAACGGCGCCCGACGCGCGCCTAGCTCCGTCCCGGCCCCAATCGCGACCACCCACGGCCGCCACGTCCGCCACACTCATGGCCGCTCGCCGCCCCACACTCCGACCTTCCCCGTGTGCGCCCGCATGCGCCACCCCCCTCTCGCGCCTGCCCTTGCTGGCGCCGCCCGCGGCAGCCAACCGCCGGCGCCCAGCCAACCGCGGCCCCTGCTACCTTCGCCGCAGCCGGCGCCCTCCCCTGTCCGGCGCCCGGTTGGGTTCGGCCACGTCCTGGCGCCCCGCACCCGATCCATCGCCCGCGCCCGTTTGGCCCTATGGGCAACTGCCCAGTGGGCCCCCCCTCACACCCCTGTTAAAAAAAGATAAAAAAAAGAAGAATAATTAATTAATTAATTAACTTAATTAATGTTGCTTAATTAACCAATTAACTATCTAATTAGCCTAAGTAAACATGTTAGTTAACTAGACAGTCAATGACAGGGGGCCCCACCCCTGTTGACCAGTCAAAGTTTGACTGGTCAAATGGGTTCCCCTGGTCCCACTTGTCAGCCTGTGTACAATTTTTGTGTACACTGTGCTGGGTACATCTAGCAATTTAACATTAATTTCGAATTAAAATAAATTAGAAAATGAATTAAAACTTTGAAAATTAATATAAAATAATTCGTAACTCGGATGGAAAAACTTTGTACATGAAAGTTGCTCAGAACGACGAGACGAATCCGGATACGCAGTCCGTTCGTCCGCCACACACCCCTAACCTATCGAACTCGCAACTTTCCCCCTCCGGCTCCTCTGCCCGAAAACACGAAACACCGGGAATACTTTCCCGGATGTTTTCCCCCCTTCATCTATCACCTACTACCGCGTTAGGGCTCACCGAACACCGCGTATTGCCTTGTTATATTTTGTGATGCTTTGTTTGCTCTGTATTCATTATGTCTTCCCCCTCTTCTCTCCGGTAGACTACGAGACCGACGCTGCTGCTGACCAGTTCGACTACGGAGTTGACGACCCCTCTCTCTTGCCAGAGCAACCAGGCAAGCCCCCCCTTTGATCACCAGATATCGCCTACTCTTCTCTATACTGCTTGCATTAGAGTAGTGTAGCATGTTACTGCTTTCCGTTAATCCTATTCTGATGCATAGCCTGTCATTGCTGCTACAGTCATTGATACCTTACCCGCAATCCTAAATGCTTAGTATAGGATGCTAGTGTTCCATCAGTGGCCCTACATTCTTGTTAGTCTGCCTTGCTATACTATTGGGCCGTGATCACTCGGGAGGTGATCACGGGCATATACTATATACTTTACACTGTTACATTACCTGTGATACTGTTCGGAGTTGGGGGTTGAAAGGACAGGTGGCTCCACCCCGGTAGAGGTGGGCCTGAGTTCCCGACGGCCCCCGACTGTTACTTTGTGGCGGAGCGACAGGGCAGGTTGAGACCACCTAGGAGACAGGTGGGCCTGGCCCTGTTCGGCGTTCGCGGATACTTAACACGCTTAACGAGATCTTGGTATTTGATCTGAGTCTGGCTACGAGCCTATACGCACTAACCATCTACGTGGGAGTAGTTATGGGTATCCCGACGTCGTGGTATCAGCCGAAGCACTTCAGACGTCAGCGACGGAGCGCCGCGCGCCGAATTGGACTGGAACGCCACTAGGCTAGGTCTGCTTTCGGCCGCGTACGCAACGTGCAGGTGTGCTCAGGGCGATGGGCCCAGACCCCTGTGCGCTTAGGTTTAGACCCGCGTGTTGGCCTCTCTGTTGAGCCTAGGTGGGGCTGCGACGTGTTGATCTTCCGAGGCCGGGCATGACCCAGGAAAGTGTGTCCGGCCAAATGGGATCGAGCGTGTTGGGTTATGTGGTGCACCCCTGCAGGGAAGTTAATCTATTCGAATAGCCGTGATCTTCGGTAACAGGACGACTTGGAGTTGTACCTTGACCTTATGACAACTAGAACCAGATACTTAATAAAACACACCCTTCCAAGTGCCAGATACAACCGGTGGTCGCTCTCTCTCAGGGATACGAGGAGAGGATCGCCGGGTAGGATTATGCTATGCGATGCTACTTGGAGATGCTACTTGAAGATGCTACTTGGAGGACTTCAATCTACTCTCTTCTACATGCTGCAAGACGGAGGCTGCCAGAAGCGTAGTCTTCGATAGGACTAGTTATCCCCCTCTTATTCTGGCATTCTGCAGTTCAGTCCACTGATATGGCCTCCTTACACATATACCCATGCATATGTAGTGTAGTTCCTTGCTTGCGAGTACTTTGGATGAGTACTCACGGTTGCTTTCTCCCTCTTTTTCCCCCTTTCTTTTCTTTCTGGTTGTCGCAACCAGATGCTGGAGTCCAGGAGCCAGACGCCATCGTCGACGACGACCCCTACTACACTGGAGGTGCCTACTACTACGTGCAGCCCGCTGACGACGACCAGGAGTAGTTAGGAGGATCCCAGACAGGAGGCCTGCGCCTCTTTCGATCTGTATCCCAGTTTGTGCTAGCCTTCTTAAGGCAAACTTGTTTAACTTGTCTGTACTCAGATATTGTTGCTTCCGCTGACTCGTCTATGATCGAGCACTTGTATTCGAGCCCTCGAGGCCCCTGGCTTGTATTATGATGCTTGTATGACTTATTTATGTTTTAGAGTTGTGTTGTGATATCTTCCCGTGAGTCCCTGATCTTGATCGTACACGTTTGCGTGCATGATTAGTGTATGATTGAATCGGGGGCGTCACAAGTTGGTATCAGAGCCGACTGCCTGTAGGAATCCCCCTTCCAACTCCTTGGCCGAAGTCGAGTCTAGAATTTACAAAACTTTTACTAACATGGCTGTGCGGCCCATGGGCCCACGTCGCCATTGGGTGGTAGTAGGATCTTTTACTCCTCGACCTTTACTCTGGGACTCTGAACTCTCTTCTACTCGGGTTAAACGATTTCTACTAAAATCTGACTTTAGGCTATCGAAAATACTTTCTCCCGGAGAGCCCCTTCAGTCCAGGTGATCGCCGACTGCACCAGAAGATTTCGAAGTTACTCGCCGAAACTCTTTTGAGACTTTGTGTCCGTTGCTTTTGCAATTCCCTACCATCGAAATATCCCTATGGATAAATACATACACTTGACGTTCTTACTTTTATTCCCAGTTGATCTTGTTATTACAAGATACCCCGAAATTCTCTCTATTGATCCGAGAATATCTTGTGCCTACTGTCTTGCAATTCCTTGTCACCTGAATACCCCTATGGATAATTCTCGCACTTGTCGAGTATCCGCCTATCCCCAGTTGTTCATGTGTTTCACAAAAGTCTTCAAAATAATATTCGATCTTCCGAAAATCCTCTGGAGCCTTTGGCTCTTGAAATTCTTGCTTGCTTGCATTATGGTTAATCCCATAAGTCTCGTAGTCTTAATAACATTCCTTGTCATTATCATTTTGAGTCTGTTGACTCAATATGTTTGCGAATACCCGCAAACATCATTGATCCTTATAAATTACCTTTCCGGCTGAGCTGCCATTCTTTTAACTGGAATTGGTTCTCGACCAATCCAATTGTCGTTGATTGTACCCTAAGGCTATTCAACTTATCCATCCCTAATCAGAGCATTGCTTCTGATCCCTTGATTTGGAAATCATAATTCCTTTGCATTTGACAATTGAGTTAGTCAGTTGTTTCTATAATTTGATCTCCTTGCACTCTTCTTCCTCTAGTTGAGTACCGATGCTCACGTCAGATCCCTTGTGGACCATCAGGCCCATTGTTGGATTTTATCCGTCAGCATCCTTCATATTCAATAACCTTGTGAGCCTTCCCTTGGATACATAATGCCCTTGGTAATTGTATCATCTACTTTCTCAACCTTGCTCTACTTTCGAGCTTGTGTTATTTACTCTTGAAACTTGCGGTATACGTTTCTAAGAAGCCCCCATGGGTTGAACATATGCCTTCTCTAAACCGTGTGAACCCGAAAGTTTTCACGAGTCATACTCTTCTGGTGCTTCACCAGATAAAATTTCAACTCTGCGACTTCATCGAACGTGAGAAGTGAATGAAAGGTTATGCATTGGAGAAGTGGGAGTCGACCTTGAACTTGTGTTCATGCCCATGGACACGATGTAGATCTTATCATTAAAGCTTCTTTTAAATAAATTTTTCCTTTGGTATAAGTTCATCTTATATCTAGGATCTGGCCTTTTGCAACCGTGGTTCCGACCATGATTGTTCTTCTTTGATCTCATTTCTCGGACAAGTTAAAACAATTGTCTTCTATGGATCAATACACCAGCCCCACCTTTACTTTGATCTTGTGTCGAGTATTACCCCCCTGGTATCTCGAGATGATCATGGAACTGCATAACTCCTTATGAGTTCTTCATCAAGTGCTACCTTCCCACTGATTCCAATTTTTCGCGGGCTCTGAGTTATTGAACACCCAAAGACACCGATAACTGAACCGAGTCCGCACTACGGTTCAACAACTCTTCGGTAAGCTTCTATAAGTACGAGTTTGTACCCGATCACGCCATTCCTAGCCTGTTTGGCTATATCATTGTCGTGACGATTCTAACGGTGCTACCTGGTCCTTATTCTCGGAACACCAATTTTCGACGATGAACTAACCTTACGTCGACTTTTCCTC